>NC_092423.1:46030373-46155373 GCF_036169615.1 Heliangelus exortis
ATAAAACCACAATGTTCTTTATATATGTACATTTTGCATAATGAGCTCCAAAATTCAGACTCATTCTCTGGACATAGATTGTTCATACCAAAGTTCATTTCCTCAGTCCATACTTATGGACAGTAAAATAAACACTTTACGATAGAGAAATGTGTCTCAATCCCTATGCCATGTCTTAAATATAAATATTAAATACAATAAACCACAGTATTTTTATGTTGTTTATTTTGGAACCAATCTAAATAGTTAGGAGGAAATAGGAAGAATACCTGTAAAATTCCTACAAATGGCAACAGAAGAAAGAGAATGAAAAAAAAAATGGATTGGCATAGGAAAGAAAATGTGAGAGAAGTAAAAAAACTCAAAACATTAAGAAAATCACAATAGAACAAGTATGTATTTGGTGTAACACTGAAGCAAGATATCCTGGCATGGTACACAAAAGATTTTCACTATCTCACTAAATGTTTCACCTAAAAGATTGTAGGATATGTGAACAAGACTTACCAGAACTCTGGGCTACTTGTCCAGTAATTCAAAGTGTAAGGAGTGTGTTTTAATCAAACAAGGTTTTAGCAGCATACCTTCTGTCTGTTGGTAGAATGTAGAGTCACTGCCACAAAAGCTTCCTTCATTTTCAAAGCTTCCTTCAAAGAAACTTCCTTCTGCTCAAATAAGACAGTACCACATCTCGGTATAAAACGTCCCCATTAACAGCAGAGGCATTTTTAGATTAGAATATCAATGCAAGATATGATGGCACCGTGCACAAAGAGGGATTATTAGAAAATTCCCCCTGCCTTTTATACAAACCATAATTGCAGCAGTTTTTGTACAAAACACGACTGCTTTTATACATAAGACCTTTCATTCATTTTCGATGGAGAAAACTATTTGTACAGTAGAAGAGAGAGAGAAAGAAAGAAGCTGCTAGGTATGAAACTTACATGGTAGAAGTACAGGGAATTTGTCTTTAATATGACATTTGGGGTTGAAATAGATTCTACATTTTAAAGGCCAATGCTGCATAAATAAGCCAAGAACCCAGGCACGTATACTAGCATTTGTCTCCAAAGGGTACAAAAGGTTTACCTAGCAGTCACATGGAGAGTAAAAGAAAGTTAGCAATGACATTTTTACTCAAAGGTCTTCCTTAGAGAGGTCTCACAGGGAGTGCACATGCCACTGCAACTCATCATTCCACTGTTCACACTTCATTTCAAGGACAGATACTCAGAGATTATGGCTTAAGTAAAGGCAACACAACATATTAAAGTTCTGATGGATCCATTCCCAGAGTTTTTAATTCTATTGTCCCACTTCTGCCCTCATTGACATTGATTTTCTTGTTTTCATACATAGTTGATATCAATTGTTAAGGAGTCTTCTCTAAAAAAATGGATTTGATACAGAGAAAGCAAAATAAATCAGAATTTAATGCATAGGTCTCTCCTCCCTAGAAGTTTTTATGCCTAAAATATTCACTCAGGACTAGAGAGTCCACTTACCATCTTATATAATTTTAGAAAAATACAAAATAAATCTTTCAAAAAAATGAAAGTCTCTGTAGAAATTTCAAAATAATTACATTATTTCAAACATTCAGCTGCTTGTGTTTTGACTGATTTGCTTAAGTTATACTTATGACACCAAACACCACTTTTTCCAACCCATTTCATCTCTCAAATTGCTCTTCTTATGAGGAGACATACTGTGACACCACAGTTAAGGGAAAATTGTGTCTTTGCATTTGAAAGGGTGATGCTGATACTTAATCAGCATCTTTAAACCATTTACAAGTATCAATACAAAAAGTAAGCTGGGGCCAGTTTCAGACCCTCTAGGTGAGGACAATCTAAATTTTGGTCAACTTAGATACTGAATATATCCCATGCCAACCAAACTTTGCTCCACACACTATGGAAATGAGCTCTGAGACTAAACATTGAAAGTAAAAATACTTTCTCATTCACTGACTACAGAGAAATATGATACTTTTTGAACATGCACTAGAATACAATCCGCAATTTACTTTACAGACTGAAGATAACATATCTCCTGTATCAGTGGCATAATTAAGATTAAACACTCTGAATTCTTAAACAGTTCTCTAGACACTCCACCTCTTTTCTCTCTCCTCTGAGGTCTTTCTTAAAAAAAAAAGAAAGCTATATAAAAAAAATTTTTTTTAATAATACAGAATTTTAATTGTCTTGGCTTGTGTGCTAAAATAGATAAGTTAATAAGAAATCAACACAGCTGTTCTTACCTATGACATCAGGACAAACTCCACTTTCAAGTCTATGCTTCCTGTACAAGTTCTTCAGGACTTTGGCACTTCCAAAACACTTAAAGCGGCTTTTGACATTATTATAGTACCAATCCAGGGACTGGGCCCTTAGGAGTCTAAAATAGAAAAAACAAACAACATATTTGAAATGATTCTACAACAAATAAAAAGTTTACCTTCATTTTATGTAAAAACAAGGATCATTTAGGTCTAAGAAAATATACATTAATTTCTGAACACTAACTCATGAGGAAACATCTGCTTCATATTACTCAAGGTTTTATTTGGTTTTGCTACTAGTCCCCTTTTACATTATAATGCCAACACCAAAACCTTTTTGAAAAATACAAACAAGCCTTTGAACAGCACAGGAATGTTTTAAAAATAGCCTTTATTTACACAGGTTTAGAATCATAGAATTTTTCAGAGTTGGAAGGGACCTTTAGGATCATCCAGTTCCAACCCCTCTGCCATGGGCAGGGACACCTCCCACTAGATCAGGTTGCTCAGAGCCCTGTCCAGCCTGGCCTTAAAAACTTCCAGGGATGGGGCTTCCACCCCCTCTGTGGGGGTTCCAGTGTCTTACTAATTTATGTAAGAATATTAGCACATAAATGCACAACCAAAACAATCTCATTTTCATAAAAATATATCACAGCTTTTATATGGGAAAATCAATAGAGTACTCAAAGCCTATTTAAAGGACCTCAAAACAAAATTAATTTACTGCACTTATATTGCAGGAAACAAGGTATTTTTATAGGACATGAAAACTTTTCATATATAACGGTATGGCTGCAAAGTTATTTCCCCTTTGTAATAATTATAAAAGTCAGAGTCTTCATACCAGAACTTGTGGAGCTTGTTACATAATTTAGCAAAGAAATTATAATCTTAACACTGATATTTTAGAAAACAAATGTTTAGGGTTAGTGTCTGTTGTCAATATATGAGTGCCTAAAGAAATCATGTTATTCTCAGGAGTGCTGGACTCTCAAAACTTCCAGAGTTGGAAGACATTCAGATAATTCCAGAGAAGTTCTGGATGCCCCATCCCTGGAAGTGTTCAAGGCCAGGTTGGATGGGCCTTTGTGCAACCTGAAGGTGTCCCTGAACATGGCAGGAGGGGTTGGAACTGGATGATCTTTAAGGTCCCTTCCAACCTAAACCATTTTGTGATTCTGTGATATAATTCTACTTCTTAAATCTGGGGCCATGGGTGAAAATCAAAATAAAATGAAAGCCCCACTATAATGTTTAGATTTTCCTTGAGGGATTCTAGATTTTTCTTTATGAAGTTTCAAAGAAAGTGACAAGTCACATTTTTTTTTTTAACACACACCATTTCATAAGCAAATAAAATGTCATCTAGTGAGACTTGGCACTGAAGCTCAGGAGATCCCTCATAACCAGCAAATATACTGAGCCTGCAGTTTCAAATACATGCCTCCAGTCTGGTTTCAGATTTTTTGAGCTTCAATATACTGATAAAAAGGAACATGTATTTCTCATAAAGTAGAGCATCATGATATAGTCCACTATTCTGTCACCACTGGAAAGTCTTTAGTTGCAAACACCAGCAGCAGGAAATTAAAAATAAAAATCAATGAAGCCTATCACAATCAAACTGTGAACTGTGTTAAGTTACATTAGTTGCTCTACCCAGGACAACTAAAGAAAAAGCACACAGTGGCACAGAGGCAAATTTTTCTGTATTCTTCGTCAGCAATTAGATGAAGAAGAGATGTTCACAGATAATTTAAGAATATTAACTGTTTACTGTCTATTTGCACATAATATCCCAAGCATAACGATGGTTCTCAGGAAGCCAATCAGTTCCCACATTCACCATTCTACAAATATCACAACATGCCACAAGGGCAATAATTCTTCTTTTTCTGGAAAATGTCCTTAAGCATGGTGCACAGGTGTCTTGATACCTGATGAAACATGAGACAGGGCACGAGCAAGGGGAAGCATGCCCAGGTCTGTCTGTGAAGTACAGGATTTCTGAATTCCTACAATACTAGCAGGAAGAAATCTGTTGATGCCTATCCAAGTCCTAAGCCACCTGATGAAGGCACAGTGATGAATCTGTGAATGGAGGCAAATGTCTCTTCCAAACTTGCATTTTTTTTGACATTTTTGAGAATATGCCTTCTTTGTTTAATACACACTGTTTCATAAGCAAATAAAATCTCATCTAGTGAGAGACTTGGCACTGAAACTCAGGAGATCCCTGATAACCAGCAAATATGCTGAGCCTGCAGTTTCAACTACATGCCTCCACTGCAATCTTGCTTCCCCATCTTTTCCTTATGTTAGTATTTTTTGGGTCTGATCAATACTGTTTCTGCAAAACCAGCTCTTATGGAGACTGAATTAGAAAGAGATAAACATTATGTCTCCTGGTTGCTCAGTTTGATTCAGTTTTGTCCACTGAGTTTCTACAGCTGCTGGGAGTGTAGGATTTCAGTCAATACCAGGGAGTGACAAACTTTATGATGGATAAAACTAAACCTCCACAGCAAGGCTGAAAGTGACTTAGCAGGAGACAGTGTCCAGGAAGGATGCCCTCCTGCCCAGGGAACAGTGTTCTCCACACTGGTAACAGAAAAGTGTATCATAGCACTATCACTGCTGGTAGACTCAGATCATTTGGAGTCCTCAAATACACTGGGCTTTCAAGATCCCTCCTTAAGCATGTTTACCAAGCAAGCTCAGCTCCACTGGCTCAGAACACTAAACTTGTCATTACCTTGGAAGCCTGACAGACACAGTTCTTAATATTCTGACTGAGTGACAAGGTACCAAAAAGCAGAAAGTTATCTATCTCATTGTGCAAACAATGACTGAATATAGTCAGTTATGAATGCTGATGTGGTAACTTGGGAAAAACAAGAGATGAAACCCACTGCTTCCCCATTTTTACCCATGTTACCATTTTTTGGGTCTGATCAATACTGTTTCTGCAAAACCAGAAAGCAAACAGCAATCACATTTTATGAGATGCACGCTGCTGTGCAAGTAAAAATACTACAGAGAGGCTTTGCATTAGTAATGATAACCTTTTCTGTATTTGAAATTTGGAAGAGCCAAAAGGATAGAAGATTATATATATCAAAGCAATAATGAAAGGAGTGATGCTTGCCTCTTTGTACTAGCTAATCTGTTGTGAGCACAAGGATTGGGATTTATTTTTTAAAAAAATTTCCTCATTGCTGCAGGATTAACACTTTGGAAGTAATCTAATCATCTCATGCTTCTCTCCAATGTGTTGGAGGGCTACCAACAACTCCAAATCTATGCCTCTGTCCTGCAGACGTTTTATAACAGATTACAATGCCTCTAAAGCTTTTCAGCCTCTTAACATTCAAATATGTCACAATGTCCCTGCTGATTCCTCCTGGGGAGGAAGGATTTGAAGAAGAGAGCAGTTCTCTTATAGATACTAAAAGAACGCACTCAAAAGAGAAATAAGAGCATTTTTGCCTTATCTCAAAAGCCTTTAATGTTGACCTGTATTTTAAATCTGTGTGCTGCAAAAGCAGTCCATGAGTCCAGACTAATGAAAGACTATGACAGAGCTAGCATTAAGTTGTTAAAATGAAACACTTCCTTGTTACCTCCAATAGGAAGTGTGCAAGTTCTCCCTGATGAAAGTTCACACTTAAATAATGTTGTTATGTGCATTTTAAAGGGGCAGGAATGGTGGAAGCCATTTCTCTCTTTCTGTGCCACAAAGGTTACTATGTATTTATTGCTAAAGACCATTAAATTCTAAGGACATTATTTATGTTAAATAGTATTTCCATGGAATTGAACTGCATTATGATGTAGTTTAGGCAGAGGGGAACACTTTTATTTTAAAATTCTGCCATACTAGAAAGTGTGAGAGCTAACCAGGAACTTTTGGTTTAATAACATTAAAACTTGAATGAGTACTATAAGGTTCCTGTCCTTTTTTTAGTTCAGTAATGTGTTTGCCTTAATCAAGCAGCACTGTAAGAGCAACGGATAAGCCCATTAAGGTCTTTACAAGTGGTTTTCAGTTAATTTCTGAACAGCAGCACCCAAATACTCCATTTTTAGACTTTTTCTGAGGGGGCAGAAAAAAAAGTACACCAGCTGTGCTGGGAGTGAGGACACAAACAATCTCTCTCATTATTAGTGATGATCACAAGAAGATCCCATGAAAAAAGCCCCTCATGCATGGTGATAAGTATTCACTAAGCAGTACAGAGGAGACTGTTTAGTTACTGCTTTACCACGTCAGGTTTTTATCTTCTAAGAACGTGTGAGGTTTTATTTGGACTAAAGGGAATATGAATCTTCCACAAAAAAATTCTCTAAAAGGTATTACCAACTTAATGTTCATGACCTCAGACTCATAACACAAGTTGAACTACAAGGAAGTATTTTATCACAACAACATTTTTCCATGAGCTTTGTGAGAAGTTTTCTCTCACAAGAATTTGTCATTTATAGAAACTAAATTGCAGCTCAGTAAGTCAGGAGGTACTTCTGGAAATCTGAACGTACATTATTTAAATGTTTACATTTTAATGTCTACATTATTTAAATGAATAAGCAATCACTTAGAGTTTCCTCATTGTTGATTGCACAGGAAACGGAAGACTCCTTTTCAGCTCTCCACTCTTACCTCAACACATCTTCCATAGCTCTGTGCCAATAAATTCTTCTATCCCCTCAATCTCTCTCCAAAATCAGAGCCACAAACTTCACCTGCACATCAGCGTACCAATGGTTACGCCAAACAATTTGTATTTCTGAGCTCACCTCCACATATGTATTGTCAATTGTTAGAAATGTGTTTCATGCCATCCTGCTGGAGCCTCTTAAATTCACTTGAGGTGGAGGCATCCCTTGGAGCCTCAGCTGCCAACTGAGAGTCTTGAATTTCTCTCCCTCACTCCATAAAATTTGCCATCTTTCTACTGGAACAATGGAGATTGTGCTCTAGGCTAAATATCTAATGTCTACCTGCAAACCCACTGATTCTGTGGATGGTCTACAATACATTAAGATATTGGAAATCTGACTTTATGACCCCTAGTTATATTATGACAGTTTGCATAATCAACAGTATAATAATCAGAGAGTAGTATCTTCAAATGTAATTTTACGCTTCCTTTTAGTGGGAAAAGGTGCTCCTTCAAATATGCTTTTATTCTTTTTAAACACATTAAAAATTAAATTAATTAAAATGTTCAAATTAATTAATTACAAAACTTATTCCCAACACATAATCCCAAGAAGTCCAGCATTACCACAGCATTTCCTAGTAGCAGACTTATGAATAGGTCGCAACTCTCATTACAAACTCAATTTTTCAGGGTTTTGTAACTTAGTTGTGACACGTGCTTCATGATTCTTAGTTTGTAAAACAGGAACTAATAAAAAGGACCTAGTAGCAGACCCACTAATGTCCATCATACAAAGGTCTTCATTAAGCAACTGCTTAATATTCTTGAATGGGCATCAGCACTACTCAGCCCCGAAACACAGACATTCAGCAGTGATTTCTCAGAAGACTGCTGACCAGCTAACAACCAATCGAGCTCACTAGAAACCAACTAAAACACTTGGTGAAACTAAGTTTTATCTAGGGAAAAAAAAAAAAAAAAAAAAAAGAAAAAAAAAAGGCTTTAAAATTATTACTCCTGATGTACCAATGCCCTAAGGTAACACCCCAGGTTACTTCAGATCCACATTTGGCAGTTGGCTAGATTTACTCAAGAAAAAAGTTGCTTAACAATTTTTTAAAATTAAGTAATGAAAATTAAAAAACAAACAAACCCACCTCTGAAATAGGGGACTACCCACAGATCAGAACTGCTGCTCTGTGGGTGACTCCGAAATGCAACACGAGCACATCAAACTGCAGAAATATTAGATTAAATTTTCAGTGGAAAAGCAACACTCTTTCCAAGCACTCCCAAGGCACCTTGAGCTGTCCGGAGGATCAACCATGAGTGAAGAGATGGAAGGGCTGGGAACCAGAAGAAGTCTGCCTGCTGAGCTACACCAGAGCTGGGACATGGCTGGATAAGCATTCTCTGAAGTCAATCTGCTTCACCATGCAGCTGGGCCAGAGGCAAGAGCCATGCTACAGTGAAATATTCCTGTCTTTAACCATGATGCTCTCCCCACAAGCAGATGACCGGGTGCTGTGCAATCAACATCCTCAAAGCTCTGCCCCTTATGGGGAGCTGCACATCCATCACCCTACGGCTGCACTGGCACCATAGCACGCAGCAGTTCTCTGGGAAACTCCAGCTAATCCAGATTATGCTTTCTCAGGCACACCGTCTGTCACAGCCCCCCTGACACAGGCTCTCTCCCTGTACTGGCCTCACACAGAACACAAAGCTCAAGGCTTTCCAGTTCCCAGGCACTGAGCGGTCTCAGCCTGATGCCCAGAGAAACAATTAAGATTTAGCCTGTCACTTCTTATTTATTCAGTTTCAGAGTAAAAGTGCTTCAAACTCAGAATCCTGAAATATTCTTTCTCCACCAATAGTAATATAAGCTTTTTTCCCTTGGGCTGGTATTTTAGAGCTCATAATGTACCGCTGTATACAAATTGTTGAATTAAAATATTTCAGTTTCTTTTAGGTTCAGTGAAATCAAACATACCTCCAGGTTCAAGAACACAACTTCACCTTCATTCTCTTTAGGATGAATCATTACTATAGCACAACAATGCCACACACATGAATATCCTGCCAATGCTCAGTTCATTAAAAATCAGACCTAAAAAAAATAAATTGAGAACATTTGGCCCCCTGAAGCACTGAAAAGGAATTTCAACACCAGCCTTTGGCTAAGCTCATGTCCTTTCAAGATGGGCTTTATATTTCCCTCATTGCTCTGCACATATACCCTGCCTGTGAAAGGCAGGTGTTCCTACCTCAAGTACAACAACTCCTAAACATTTAGCCCAGGAGGCTAACTTTTTGTGAAAATTCCTTCCCAAGCTTTAAGTTGAAAACCTATTTATTTTCCTCCAGTGCCATTCTGAAGACTCCCCATCACTTAAAAATTTCTGCTCCAGAAAATTTCCTTTTTCGATTATCCACAGAGGAGGGCTGTGCCCGGACATGAAAACAGGGCACACTAACCCATGCAGGTGTGTCACAGGAAAGGCTACAGCAGGACACAGGTACACAATGAATGCTACCCTCAGCAAAATCTAGGCAACATTAGAGGAGAGACTGATTCAAACCAAAGCATCTTACCCCAAAGTGAAAACTCTCCCACCTAGTGAAAAAAACATCTATTTTTCCTGCAAGTGGAACAAAGTAACTGTGCCCATCAGAGTGAAATCATGGCTTTCCAGTGCCAGCAGAAATAAACCTGGCCCAGTCATCACACTGCAGTCTACAGTATGCTGGGAGCTCCGTCTAGAGTACTGTACAATAGAAGGCATTTCCTAAAAATACACACCCTCCCAACACTTCACAGAGAAATTAATCACCCCAGTTTTTATATTACAACATGCAGCAGCATACTAGGAATAATAAAATAAGGTTAGGTCAGAGGGAAAGGAAGAAAATTCATTTTTCCAAAAGACAGCTGGATGTGCAACCCTTATATGTGCTCATTCTCTTCTTTTAAATCAGCAGTGAAGTTAGAAAGGAAGAAGACACAGTAGGTTTTACACCAAAACCCTAGATACACTTTCAGAAAGGACAAAAGTTCAAAACTTGTTACAAGTTACCTTAATTCCTGTAATTGAGGGAAATACTGAAGCATCTACCATCTGGATCCTTTAAGCCAAGCACATACCAAATCACTAGGAATCACTTGCTGCACTATGCAGTAGGCCACATTAAGTGATTGCTGGCTCATAAAAGCCACATGAGTTCAAATAAAATGTTGACCTAGCCTCTTACTCTGTCTCTGGCTGTCAGCAGATGTTATGGAAGAGAGGAAGAGATGACATGAAAGGTGCAAGTGTAGAGTGACCCTGCCTTCAACACACTCTGCACTTGTCAGTGAGGGACATTACAACAGACCATCCTCAAAGGCACTCTTTGACAGACTCATCTTCCATAAATTTGGCTTTACTTAATGCAAATGCAGGCATACTTTTGGCCACCTAAAGACTGTCTGATGACAGAGTCCACAGCTATATGCCTCACAGATGCATTTGAGGGCCACACTGCCAGTGGCAGGCTGATTATCTAAGCTACATTAAAATAAACCATGAGATTGTTGATCTTTAAACATATAATTTATTGGTTGGAAAGTAATCAATATGTAAGAAATCAGGACTAAAACATCTGCCTCTAACAGTCTTTTTGTAAACAAAGAGAAATATTTTTCTCTTAAGAAAATAGCTGGCACTTTATAAAAAAAAATATAAAAGAAAGATTAGTTGCGATGTATAATCCTTGTATTGGCAAAGCAACATTTGTTGGAGATTACACACAGACTGCAGATAAATACGTACATTTGCTGATGAACATTACATGTAAGGATTAAACACTGTCCATATGCAGTGACAAGTAACTTGGTCGGTATGGGTTGAGTGGTATGAGGTCTTCCAGAACCAATGATTTCAGCCAAAGCCAGGCCCAGAGATAGAAGAGGCCTAGAGTTCAGATGAACACACCTGTGAACTCTGCTATGTACATCTGATGGTTCCTGTAACTGAGTCAGAGAATTTACAACTTCAAACTCTCCCTGAGACATGCCAGACCTGACACACCACAGGCTTACACCCTTTTGCCATTTATATCCACCAGTGCTACAATCTAACAACAAATTTCCACTTGCCCTGCACTCACTATGTGCACATTCCTCCATCACCACATCCTCCTTCCTTTCAGCACACTTACTTTTCCTATGAAGCTATTTAAGTCTTCTCTGAATTTGACAGTCTTTCAATTACATTTCCCCAGAGTTAAAGAGGTTCCTTTGACAGAGGCAACAAGACACCTCACCTTTAATATTTCTGCCATGGATAAGATTTGAACAAATGGTGGCTGAGCACAGATCTGATTCAGTGCACATCATCCTGAGTCAATCTTCTCATATGAAAAGGGTCAGGCTAAAAAAGTCTTCTGGTTCAACTCAGGCACAAAGTTATCATGCTGGTTTGTGAATGAAGGCTGTGAGTGCAGGTTTGGTGAGGACCATTTTCAGGTCTTTTTCTCACCGAGGGGAAGTGTCATGCAGCAGGTGAGGCAAATACTGAGACAAGACTGGTGTTATGGCTTGATCCTCCAGTGGGAAAACTCAAACAGGAATATTACATGCCAGCATTTAACTGAGTTATTGTGCCCTGCATTTTCCCTGGGAGGTTGTATGTCAGGAAACACTTCCTCATGGACGAATGCATATGTGGTTTATTAACCTGACCTGCTGCCCCCAGGAAGCACATTGGGGTAACTCAAGTAAAAATATGGACTCTGCAGCAGCTATAAAAGTCAATTCTTTAAAAAGAAGAGGGCTTTCAAACCCAGCGCTTCACCGTAATTTAGCTGACTGTAAACACCAGGGGTGAAATCATGACTGTGGGGAGTTAACAGCAGTTAAAGCAAAGACCTAAGAAGGGGCAGGACCTCTCTTCAGGCATCTACCAGCAGTAAAAGATGTGAGAAGCCATAACCAATAGAGACGACAGTATTGCAGTGAGAGCTAATAAGATTTTGCTATAACAACATATTTATAAGGATGTTTGCCATGTCTTACAGTCATTAGTAAATATTATTTCTCCATTTTTGCTTTGTAAAGAGGGCATCAGTGGCTGATGCTTATTTATTCAGTGCTGACTTCTGAGTTCAAAAGGCTGCATTGCAGGGGAGCTTGAAGAGACTTTGCAGTACAGTTACTGAAGCTTTCAAGCTGCTTGGGCAGAGCCTTAGGCCATGAGAGAAATGGAATCACACAGGTGTTCCTTTTGCCCCCCAAATGATGAGCCATATGTAGTTAACTCCTAGCGGATATACTGCTGGCCTGCAGACCTCCCCAATCCAGTGTTTTTCTATCCTAAAATTGAGAGATTTTCTTAACATTTAAGCCAGGTCTTCCTTGTTTCTATTCAAGGAGATGAAGGTGTTTCCTCTTTTCCTTTTATGTTTTTCTATTTTTTTTTAAAACTAAAGAATCCTATTTCATCCCAGATCATGTTTTCCAGCCATCGGATCATTCCCATGTTTTTTTTTTTGTTTGTTTTTGTTTTTTTTCCTGGGAAAAAACACCCAAGTTGTCTAAACCTTTGTTTAAATACACATAACTGAACTGGTACTGAACTGGTAAATTGAGGCATTTGCAGTACTCTTTGAAGAAAGGCAAATGTAAGTATTGCGATAGGACATCACAGAACAGGGTCTGTGAATGAGACCCCACCGAAAGCAGCAGATATGTCATGGTGATACTGAGCCAGAGCTACACAACACTCTGAGACAAATATCCATCAGATCCTCTCTGAGACTTTCATCATAGAAACTGACAGCTTTTAAAAAAGAAAGATCCTGTTGAACTAAGTCAAAGGTATTTTCCTTCCACTTTTTCCTTAAACGGCCAACTACATGGATGCCACTTGGAGAAATGAGGTTTAAAATGTATCTCCTCATTTGCTGGTAGAGATGCCAATGGGCTGTAATGTCATTTTTGTGTGAGAAATCAAGGCATTCAGCTGTTACACCTCCTTGTCAATGAGCCCATAACTCTCCCACATAAGAAAACCACCAAGCCTGTCAGTAAGAAGCCTTAGGGTTGTATCTGTATGACTTCAACCCCTCCTGCACAAAAATCCCATGTCTCCATTTTACTCCCACTTTCCTTTTTAGGCTGATGTGTAACAAGCCTCAAATTTTACTGCAGTCATTGTGGATCATTCAGTGGGCAAAAACAGTCCGTAGCTCTCGTGCCAGTGATGCAAATAGAGCCCAAGGATTTGCCACCATCTTTTCTCAGCCCTTCTAGGTGCTTCATTCAATGCCTGGAAATCACTGTCCCACTACACTGCCAAGTAGTTTCTTCTTAAGCCTTTCATTAAAATGCTTATCTTTACACACCACACTTATACTACCTGTCAACACAGAGGAAAGTTAAATAAGTGGCCATTAGACATTTGAAACAAAATCAAAACAAGTCTAAATCCAAATGCTGCAGCTTCGGTAAAGGCTAGAGCACTCAGATATTGCTGAAATTGAACATTCTCAATGTTCACTTCAAAGGGTTTTTTATGAGGAGATAGATATATATATATATATTACAGGATACATTCATATACACTTGTATATGTTCTATAGTATTTATTTACTTTGTGACACAGAATAACAAATATACCAACAACATCACCACAGACACAAATATTTCCTCCTTAAGTAAAAGGAAATACTTCACTTTTTCTGAATCCCTTCTACCCTAGAAATTCCACTTCATGTAAAAATCTGTGTGGTTTATATCTTAATTTGCAGTATATTACATTTTCAGTATCCCAATACTTTTGAAAAGAAAGAAATTCCATATCCTGGATATCTGATACTAGATATTTTTTCAGGCGTATAATAAGAATTAATTTATACTGCATCATTAGTCAATTCACATGCTCACAACATGCTAAAGCAAAAGAGAAATAAACATGAATCCAAGCAGGTTATTACAGCTACACTGAACACAGATATTCTGTCTTCTACTGTCATGTTTGTTTCTACTTGCTACATCACTTAATATTTGCTTCAGATTTCTGAAGGAAGCCAAGCAAAAAGAAAAAAAAAATTCACACTGACTACTTCAAAAGTGAATACACACTTTTCTTATGAAACAACAACAGAAAGAGATATTAATAAATTTTCAACTGGAGAGACATTCTTTTCCTGCTGTGCTGTTACTATCAATTTATCCTTTGCACCTGGCTACTGAACTGAAAGAAAATTTCTAGAGAAGCCTCATGTAAATAAACTGCAGAATGCCAAGAGCAAGATTAAAACACTCTAAGGAACATTGGGTCATTCAGCTTTGTGTTCATGTTAATAAAACAAAAGTATTTTCAGTCAAAATACAAGTGAACATAAATGCACCCTTCAGCCACATTAGAAATGCTTTCCGTTACAACAGAGGATACCAAATGAAACAACAGAACATAAACTTTGATTAGTTATTCAAATTACCTAAGTGAAAGATTTTCCTTCTGCAAACTTCATTTTTAATTCATTGATTCTTGAAAAACAGATGAAAACCAAAAAACAGTGTGGTCGATGAAACAGAAAAAATTTCAGAAAAAAGACAGAAACTCTGCTCCATCAGAAAAAAATACCAGGGGATAAACCATGAAAATTAATTCTGTCATCCTGATCAGAAAAACACGCAGGGCTTTTAATATATAGCTCAAAATGCCAAAAAGACAACAATCCTCCACTTTAAGGTCTGCTTCTCTTCTTGTATTGGGTGAGAGCTGTGAACAAACAACTCTGAAATGCCAGTAAAGATGAGAAGAATCATCACCACATAGAACCAAAGAGAAAGTTGGTCTCATTTCAAGATTACTTAAAACAAGAAAGGGGGGGAAAAATAATAATAACTTAAAATAAAAAAAATCAAACAAGCCAAAACCCTTAAAACCTTGTTGGGCAGTGAAGGTATGAGATTCCAGTTCTTATCTTTTATAGAGGTTATCTCCCCCCATGAGCCCAGCCCCTGCTGAAGCAGGCAGTGCCGCTGCCTTCTGGGAACTGCGCACACAGCAACTCCGCCACCCCCTTTCTGAGGTGACACGTGTCCCTAAGCTTTGTGACTCCACGAGCCACACAGCAGCTTAAGAAACACATTGCTCAAGTGGAGGCACTGAAATGTTATCCAGCAGCCAGATGACACCTCCCGAACTGAGTCCCATGCAGGTCCCTCACTGGGAGGTGTCAGCAATGTTATTTCTTTGCCACCCACCCATCTGTTATGGTAGGAGGAGGAGAGAGACAGAGTGATGCTGTGCTCCCGGGATAGCAAAATACCTGGATATGGTTTGGCTGTTTATCCAGGAGTTAAGGCAAAGAGATTTCCTTGAATTATAGTGGAAAACAGGCTAGATGGGAAATAGCTGGCCAGCCCCAGAAGGTCAGCTCCGATCATCACATCACCTCAGCAGCTCTTCCCAGCACCGACCAAGGGCAAATAAGGACTGAGCGGGGGTATCTGATGCTGTGCAGTGGTACTCTTGACTGCTGTGTCTATTTCTGCTGGGTGTTCTATTTCTGCTTTTGCAGAAAATGAGCCAGTTGCATGTTGTGCTAATTGTGAGTGGAGCTCACTTTGATTAAGCCTTTAAAACACACAGGACATGCTTTTGTTCCCCCTTACTTTTTTAATAACTTGGTTTTTTTCCAACCAATTTCATTGTTGCATTTTAAATGGTGAGGTTTTCCCTGTTGCATGGGAAATATTTTTAGTTGGAAGCTTTGTGCAAGCTGTCCAGCAGCCTGAAAAAAGCTAAATTCCAGCTTATGGCTGAAAACCGTAGGAAAATTTCCAAAGCCTTTACAAATTATACAAATGAGACTTTAATCCCAGCTGGCCTCAGTAACAGGGGCTCTACATCTGGGCACATACACAAATGTACTTTTTATATGGATTTTCAGCTATTTCAATAATGAAAAGTAATAATAAAAAAAACCCTGTATTTTTGTAAATACTTGTATCACAATAATAAAACCCAAAAAGTCCTGCAAGCACAGATCAGCCAGACTGTCAGAGAAATAAAGCTGCTTCTCAAAACTGGTTCCGCTCAGAGCTCTTGCATAAAATTGATGTGCTGTCCAGAGGAGGATTCACTACTCTAACAAACAGAAAGCTTCTAAGCCACACAATCTTCCTGTCTTCTCCGGGCAAGCTTATTCTCATCTGCACAAGGCAGGGGGTATCCCCATAGGGCTACCCATATCCTAAGATATGTGTGTATGTGTTTGCAAGTCTGATGAAGAGCAATCATGATAAAATGAAAGGAACTAGAAGAAACTATGAACAGGAGGGGTGAAAATGGCTGCAGAGCTATCTGACATGACAGACATGACAGTGTGCAATGGGTCTTTGAGTCTCTTTGTGCTGGCTTTCAGCTGCTGGCCATGAGTGCAATGCTAACATCAGAGCATCCCTCAGTGCTCAATGTCCACAATGCTCATTTGAGAAGAGCCTCTGCTTCACTCACAGAAGAAAAGCATGATGGAGATTTTTCAAGTTCTCATTAAACAGGGATGAAAATATGGTAGACAAAGGATAGATGTTACTTGACTGAGATGACTCTTCCTGCTGAATTGTATGAGGTATCACTACCACAGCATTTCATGTTTGGTCAAGTCAAACACACAAAAGCAATAATTTAAAAATAAGAAATCACGTTCTATTTCACAGTTTTCCAACTGTGCTGCTTAGGCCCTAAGTGGACAAAGGGATTTCCTACAGATCCATTTCATACAGACACCTTTGCTTTCACCTGGCAGTAGCAGTGAAGGTCCCACTGCACTAACAGAAGGCATCTTTACTCAGGCATCCCTCTTGAGGGTGGTGACTGCAGGAAAAGACTGGGCCAAAAAAAGCTATTTTATTTCTGAGACATGGCTTGCTCTCACATCTCACTAAAGGGAAGGGAAGGGAAGCCTCTTCTCAAGCAGAACTCTTCACATAATGAATAGAAATTTGACAGCATTTTGGGAAAGCAACCCTAGCTACTAGGAATTCCCTCTGTGCAGGCTGGTTGTACTGGGAACTGCTGGCTGCTAATATGGCTTGTGGTGCAGGATGCCAAATGGATGCTGAGCCTGAGTGGATCAGAGACAGAATGCAGGCGTGTGTCTGTCCACCCTTCTGTACACATAAGGTGGGTGGCTTAAAGATCAAATTAATATGTTCTTCTCTCTGAACATGCTCGGTACTATCATCAGAGGGCTGTAGCTAACTCTCATGCTGCTCCTACCCCTTTTTCTTTCCATTCTTTTTTCTCCTTTCTTCATTCTCCTTAGCAAAACATGAAGGTGGGATAAATGATTTGCTTGCACTACTGAAGACAAGTTTGTAGAGTCCTGCTGCAGACAGGCAGAAGACAGTGCATTAAGAACATCCTCAGTGTATGTGCTTCACCAGTAAGGTCCTGATCTTCTTTTAAGAGGTCAGATGATAACAAATCAGTCCTTGTCCAGCAGATCCAGGGATGTGAAAAGGCCTATCAGATATAACGCTAAAATATTAACACACAGCCTGTGTAATTCTGTATTTGCCCTGTTACAAAGCCTGCACAGCTGCTAATGTGATTTCTATTCCACATATAGCAACGGAAAAACAACTTAATGACCATTTTTTAAGGATGGTGTTATGGGCAACACAAACATATTTTCAACCACAAGAAGTTAAATTTATATTAGACCCTGAGAAACAAAAACTATCATATGATTGAAACAAAGAACACATTAGTCTCCAGATTAATCAGATGGATATATGAAATCTGGTATCTCTTCTAGATGTGAAACAAAAGAATGAATGGTGACTACTCAAGGGCATTTACCCTCAACTTTTCTTCTAGTTGTGATGAACTTTCATAAAAGAACACACTTGCTCATTTTTTTCAGAAGTACATTTTTTACAAGGAGGTCCCAGGAGTAGAAACACGAGGGAAGGAAGGGAACAAAACAAGAATCAGGAAAAAAAATCTGACTGGAGTTTCAAGATGGAAAATATATTAAAATATTTTTGATCTTTCAGTCCCCAAAAGTAAGATGTACCAATATAAAACATAGAGTACCTACTTACATTAAGAAAAATAATAAAAGGATCTGCATTCATGGACATTTGACTACTAGGATGAATCATACCCTGAATAATGACAGGTTAGTACTGATGGTTTAAAATATTTGAGTTTTATACATCTAATCCATCTACAATATTAGTTAAATAAGACAGCCTAAGATTATAATACTGAACACTCTGCAAGCTGCAACAATGGAGTCATTTATCAAGTACACCTAAAATAAAATCATAGGTAGTGAAAAAAGATTTTCCAGAAAAAAACCTAGAAAGTTAAAACCAAGAACTTCTTTAATAAATAGTAACAGAATTACTTTTCAGATCAGAGCCAGCTACAAAATTCTGTGATACCGTCTATGATCCAGCTCCTAATTATTTGACATATTAAACCTTTAAGGGACAAAGTACCATACTTCTATAGTAGGTGAAGCAGCTAATAAAACTATTTCATATGTATAATATTTCATGCTTCATTTTTATATGGATTTTTAATACTCTTTACAATCATTAGATATATACCATATCACAGATAATAAAAAACTTACTAGCTCATTGACAATAATGCCATTATCTGAAAGCAACTAAGATCTTTGAAAGGAAGCTGACTAAAATCTCAACAAGTAAATAAAATAAATGGACAGATATTCTTTAAATCCATTTTACAAGTGAAATACTGCAACACCAAGAGACTTGCTTCCAGTTACTCTGGAAATCTGTGGTGCTGAGAAAAGAATTTGGATGTCTTGACTCTAAAGTCTGTGGTTTTCACTCAAGCTGACCCCTCCCCCCTTTGAGCCATTAAATATTTGTCTTAAAGTTCTGTTTTCATA
Organism: Heliangelus exortis; assembly: GCF_036169615.1. Taxonomy (NCBI): domain Eukaryota; kingdom Metazoa; phylum Chordata; class Aves; order Apodiformes; family Trochilidae; genus Heliangelus; species Heliangelus exortis. The sequence continues at coordinate 46,049,259 of NC_092423.1, forward strand.
TCTGCAATTTATTCAAATTACATATTTTAGGTAAAATATGTATGTCAAAAAGAAAAGGAAACCAACACTCTCAAAAACTTTATGCATGAAGAACTGTGAAAGGGTCAAATAAGGCAATGTGAAGATGAATGCAAATCCCCTGGACAAGCAGCCTGTCTCAACTTGGAAACAGCCCATAGCCAAGGATTTTGCAGATTGTTTTATGAAGATATATGTCAAGAATTATAAATGGCTGAATTCATGATGACAGGTGAAAATCTTGAGAACTGATCATCTGCATTAAGCCCATTTAGCATTGCTTTTACTACAACAGCTGCACCGGTTTACTCTGAAACTTTTCAAAGAAGACATTCATATTGTACAGCCACAGAGCCAGAAACACAAATCATCTATCTCAGCCAGCTCCTGCTGCACAAATCCCTTTGTGCAATCCTACACTCCCCATGGCCCAAAAACTGGCTTTATTCTCAGAGGATTTGGGATGATGTGTCTACATCTGTGGGCTTTACAGTTTCTCATGCTGCTTCATACAGAAATGAACAACATTGCTCAAGACTGCAATTATCAACAGTACAACATCTTTTAAAAATATTTTTGCCCAGTATGACCAAAAATGCTCCACATTTACCGAGGTATGTCAGTCATAGGAGTCAGGTCAGCCTTGTTGAATGCTTAAGTTATATTCCCTGTGTTTTATTGACAAGATCCTAGAACCATAGAAAGTTAGGTGTTGGAAGGGACTTTGAAACGAGTCCAATCCCCCCCTGCCAGAGTAGGTTAACCTACAGGAGGTCACACAGGAATGTCTCCAGGGAAGGAGACTCCACAACTTCCCTGGGCAGCCTGTTCCAGTTCTTTGTCACCCTCACAGTGCAAAAATTCTTCCTTACATTTATATGGAACCACCTGTGCTCCAGTTTATAACTATTACCCCTTGTCCTGAGTCACCCCTGAGAAAACCTTGATCATCACTCTGAGTTTGAGCTTATTGAAAGCAATAGAAATCTAGGCTAACAGAAAGCTCCATAAGGTAGGAGATTCCAGAAGAAAAGGGAATTACTTCCTCCCCTGATATCACCCTCAGATCAAGTGTCACCTCTGAATCTACCTGGAGCATGTTATTTTGTGTGAAAGTTTTCATAAAAGTCTTCAGTCATATTAGAAAATAATACACAAATAAGTTACTGCATATCCTTGACAGCCAAATGTATCCTCCACTCAGAAACTTAACATCAGAGCTCTCATCTAACCCTCATGTGAACATGTCCATTCAGAACAAATCAGCCACTGTAAACCACTGCTCAGTGCATGGGGATCTAAAGACAGCAAGACCACCATGAAAAAGCAAGGGATGGTACAGACGCTGCCATGTTGGGCCAGACAGTACAGAAAGGGATTGGAACATCAACCTCCACTCTAAACAGTCAAACTTTTTAAGACGCCCATATCTGTGCTACAACACACGGGGAGAGAGCATCTGACCACACAAGACATGAATGTGCATTTGTTGTACACTACCACAGGACGGAAGTAGCTCTGTATATGCTGCTGCAGAGCTACAGAAGTCTCACATTCAAGATGCCTCTGTTTGCCAAGCCAGGCTACTTCAACCATTATCACAACACTTCATTTGGGTTATGTCCAAATTACCCATCACTCAGGGTCTGGACTTACTGGCCACCTAGCACAGTGATGAAAATTAATTGGTAGAGGATCACGTTACTTCACAGGAAAGCTCATTTCTGTTAACCAAACCTCTGATAGCAAGGGAACAATATGTTGCTGCCTTTGGAATTGTGTCACATTAGTAGGAGGACAGGGAGGATGAAGAGAGTATTGAAAGCTTTTTTCAGCATTAAGTCTTCAAACACATCATAGCCCAATTTGTACAGATGCCAGCCACTCCTTTTGGCAGCTTGCATGATGTCTTGTTGTATTCTACAGCCAATTTGTTGACTCTAATTAGCAATTTGGGAATATAGTAAGAAGAAAGAGAAATAAAAAATTGAGTGCCAGTTACTATAGAGGGACACACAGACTTTCATTATTGCTTTTTTCCTAATGTAGCTGATCATAAGCATGCAGTTGTTTCTTCAAAACCAGCCATGGGTGTGAGTAGCTCTTTATTATATTTGATGATGGTTGGGTAAATACTTGGTCTTTTTTCTGTGTAAATGTCACTTATGACTTTTTGGGTAGATTTCAATGTGCAGCACAGCAGGTGAAACAAAGTAACAGAGTGTCAAGGAACACTTTCCCCCCCCCCCCCAAAAAAATAATATTTCCTTACTGTCTCTTATACTTCATGTTTCAACGTAATAGCAAGAACAATTTGGGCTCTTCCAAATCATTCAGTGCCAAAAACCACTGGAGAACACTACTACACATAATCCAGCTACTCAGCATGGTTTAGAACACAGGTCAAACCCAAGTTCAGCAAGTTTCAAGGTACTTATTTTGCCCCTCATATTCTAGCATTTTCTCTTTTTTTCTAGTAACAAATGAAACAAACTGGTCTTGTCAACACACTAACCATAAATTGTTATGGTTTTTTGTAACCATAAAAAATACTTACATAGTATCTATATTGTCTCATATGAACCATCACATATATGTTATATAAAATATGCCTAGGATCCCATGGATTCTGACAAATTTAATTTTTAATAAAAGAAAATAAAGGCAAAAGAAAAAAGACTGATGATTAAGCAAAGACAAGACCAGACCTCTTTCAGAGCTCTTTAGACACAAAGTCCCTGCAGTTGATGCAGTCTTCTGGAGTTCGCTATACACTGTTCATAAGACTCCTTCATAACCAGATCTTTTGGGCCCTGGTGCTCAATTTCTCCTACATGGAGAAATTAATTTTTCTCACAGCCAGGAAACAGAGTTCATTGCCTCTCTTGAGCCATATAGCTGGGGACTTGGACTGCCTGCAAATGGTCTTTTTGGCTTGAAGAAACAGTCAGAATTGTCTTAAGGTCCTCAGCTAGCTTTTACTTCAATGAAATAGACTTTCAGCTTGCAGCTCTGGCTCTCCCCTTGAGGTTTTCCTCAAGTTCTTCCTTCTTCAGCTCAGGCAGCATTTCACTACGGGTGTAGTAAATATATATAATCACTCAGAGCTCCATGGATACTTCTGCCTCTCTCTGAATTTTCAGGTACAAGGGCCATGTGAGCTATGGCTACAGAGTCATCACATCAAGGAAAAGCATCCTCCCCTCTCCTGCATGGATCAGAGGTAGCATGTCCCTCATATGAGATAATGCAAAAGAAAGTTGTCTTTGTCTTCGTGGAATCAGAGTGATTTGGGTTGGAAAGGATCTAAAAGATCATCTAGTTCCCCCCCTTCCCTGACATTTTTATTTCAGAAGGACATTTTGCAACCTCTGTTCCTTTTAAAGATGATTGGGGTGTAGGGTGGCAACCACAGAATCAATGTATGAATCAATGCACCTAAAAGAGACGGATAAAGAAACCTGTTACGAGCACTCATCCCAAAGGAATTTCTGATGAATTTCACTATGGTCAACATTGACATCTACACTTTTGCCAGTGTCCTTCAACCCTTCCTTCTTGCTGTCTCCACTGTCTAATTCCACACTACTCTGACACACTCAAAAATATAAGTAGAACAACTGCCTCTGCTTCCATCACTACCTTTCCTCTTTTGTCAAATCTCAGGTTTTGTCTTTGGCAGAGAGCTGCTGCTATCACAGAATTTGTTACTGGCTGAGTACAGAGCACTTCAGTGGCACAGGAGGCTACAAGATGCACACCCCTGCTGCAGCAATTTTTCATCATTTCCCAACAAAAGCAAGTATATCTCAAATAGCTGTCTTTAGCAGAAAAGGAGACAGAGTTGCAACAGCTTTGGTGAGAACACGACACTGGTGGGCACATTTAAAACCACAGAGAATGCACAAGTAATAAGAAATTCAATTATACTCTTTATAGTAACAGTTCAAGTCTGCATTTGGGAAATATTGCATATTCCTAGTGAGACATGACATTTGATTTTGAAACTCTAACTCAGGACAGTTACAATATATTGTATTTGGCTGTTAAACAATTTTTATCTCATTCAGGAAAAAAGAGTTCCCATGGGGCATGATATTTATATGGCACATTGAAATTTACATCACAGTAGGATTAGACACAGAACACTCAAGAACCTCGATCAATTTGAGAGGCCATACAATTACTGTGGGCAGAGTTTATCTTGATTCTCCTCAGGTTTCCCTTCACTGTCTCCTCATGATTCTGTTAGGCCAACAGCAGCACTTCAGCCAGGCACTAGCATCTGCTGGACACTGCAGTTGCACCCCTTGGGCCAGTTCACAGATTTTTGGCATTGTCAGCAGGGTTGTGGCATTTTGGTCATCAAGCCTAAGCTCGAGCCCAGCACAGTAAGCAGCTCTTGCTGAGCCTGCCAGCCAAACAGGCTTCAAGCAAGCAAGAGCTATGGTCTTGTGGTGGGTGCAAGAAAAGGAGCATGAGGCAGTATTGGAAGTATAAACATGAAGAAGAGTGACAGGCACAACCCTAGCTGGCTTGGTTTGGTTGTTGTGCATCCCTGCTCTAAAAGATTTAAGGCAATCCAAGCTGTACATTGTTTTCTATGTGTCTGTGCCACCACAAGCTAGTGCAATGTGTCAGGGTTACTGCAAAATATGGAACTGTAACAAATCCCTTCCCCTAGGGAGAAAACACAGTGAGTGTCACTAACAATCACCCAAGTCTCAAGAAATTTCCATGGCCCTATATGCCTGTTCTAAAAGTCTGACTCATGCCATTGCCACCTGGACCTAGTTCCAATCCTGACAGCAAGACATGCTCTTACTGAGGGGTGGGTGTTGTGATAAAAGTCTAACACAGCTTCTATAGACAAAGTGTCAGAGAGCTGAGTAAATAGGTTTGGGTTCACTTGTGCTCCACTTCTACCTTCACCATCCTTGTTCCAATTATTTTGCACTCCAAAAAACCAAAATCTTTTCTCAAAACAAAATCCCTACTTGAAGTCTTATTTCTATGCATTACACCCACTATGCCAAATCCCCATCAACACTTTAGCCCACCAACACCCCAAGCCTAGCAAACCCATGTATAATTAATGCTGCCTCCCACCCTGGCTTCAACAGCTGATTCTTCTGTGTCTGCCTGGCTCTCACTTTGCACTGATACTCTCTTTACCCATCAAATCCCAATGCAAATTAAAAAGGTAAAGATTAACAGATTCAAAAAAGTTTTGTGTACTTAAGGACCCACCTAATTTTTTTCCACCTAAGGTTTAAGGTCTCAGGCAATAATCAGCAGCTTGCAGTTGACACTTGGTATGATGGCATGAGAGTTAACTGAAGGTGGTGGCCAAGGAAACCAGCCACCCACTGCCCACATCAGAATGTCTAAGGAGCCTGCTGGAACAGAATTGCCCCCTGCTGTCAGCATGTTTGTAGTGATCTTGAGAAACGCAACAGGGGAAAAAAAAACTAGTGCAGGTAGCAAAGAATAAAATGGATTTGACGTAAGTAAAGTCCAACAGTACGGAAAGTTGAAACAGTCAAGAAAGCTGAAAGGGTAAAAGGCACCAAAAACCTTTTCCTTTCTTTTGAGAGAAAGGTGGATTGATTGCCTGATAAATTGATTGCATCTGATAAATGTTCAAAACATATTCAAATGTTCATTACACAACCTGCAGATTTATGTGACTTAAGGTATTTCAGAAGTTTCCACAGAATTAGCATTTTTGAGAACGTCTTTACATGGACATACCTTGTCAGTCCTTGCAGGCAGAGGACTGCCATGGAAAACAAGGTGCACATCTATTTGGCTAAACAAGAGGTCAGAGAGGAGTATCACAGAGACATCCAGGTTAATGATTGCCTCAGTTCACTAAATGTCATTTCCATGCTTTATGTCAAAGTTCAGTCAGACAGTTCAGAATAGCATTAGGACCATTATTATTTCATGATATTTGATAGGCAGTGTTTTGTAGCAGCAGTTTCTGAAATTAATTTCTAAATTCTCAGCTGACTTGTATAATTTGTTAGACGCTGGTTTCAATAATCATTAACAGATAAACCAAAGGTACAGTGGATGTAAGCTGGGATTCTTGCTTATATGCGGGTCTAAGGAAGGTTAATGAGGCATAAATATAGAGTATGTAAAGCTAGAAATGTTCTGTGATACAGTCTTCTGCCACAGACATCAAAAGACTGCAAATACATGTAACAGACTGATATTAAAGGGGTTTATCCTTACCATGTATTTTAGGATTAAAAAATGTGACCACAATATTGCACACACCCACATCTTTTTATTTGAGTTGGAGCTAGAATGCTTTTTCAGACTAATTTAGGACCAGATATAGGGAAAAAAAAAGATTAAACAAAATTTTCTAAAAAGAATATGACAGACAACTTAATCTTTTTTATTTCTCTTATTACATGCTCATTGCTGTCAGAATTTAAGTTTTCCAGTTTATGGAAGTTATTTATAGGCAAAAATGAAATACCAAATTTGAAGTATGATGACTGCACTACCAAAGAAAATCTTCTAAGCATTTGTTCTGAAGGTGCTTTCTACAGCTGGTAAGGAGCTGTAAAAGAGACAAGAAGCATTTGGAAAAGAACCTACAAGATTTCTGTAGAAAAAAACCCAAGGTTTTAAAGTCCTTTGATTAACAGACTTTTTAATGTCAAATTTTTGCACTGCTAATGTGTTTATGATTTGATATTCATAGAGCTTGGCTAGTTGAAGTAGATGGGTTAGTTTTATTTTTGGAATCAGCTGTTTTTTTCAGGAAATATGCCCAAACTGAGCAGACACTTTTCTTTATGGGAAGATATCACAGAACATCAGGACAAAGAAACGTTCCAATTAAAAATATTACATACAGGTTTATCCTCTTTATTCTGCATAAACAGCTTTGTTAGCACTGAAATTATTTCAAATTTATCTTGGTGTTACTATGATGAGAACTGAATTCCTAGAGCTGCATGATATTCCCCTGCCTCAGTAGTTGCGAGAAGACACTGGTTTGTGTGGAAAAAAGACTTAGACTATCCTTGGAGCCTTTGAAGAGTAAAAAAAGCTGTTGTGTAGGAAGAAGAAAGTGACCACCAAATCACAGATTCCAAAGGCTGCCAGTAATGTAAGTCACAGAGAGGGACTGTTTCCAGAAAACATGTTGAAATCCATGTTGGGTGGCAGCAACTACGCAAAAAAGCACTTAGATCAGCAATGGAAGTACAGGGCTCTCTGTAGTAGTATCAGTAACTGAGATATAAGGATGATGGGTATCCTGAGCTTTTAGCACAACCAGATCTAATGAATTCTTTATCATTTAGCCCAGCACCTTCTTTTTGCTATGACAAACATCCATTTACAAAGTCTACACTAACAGTAAGATTAATTTTCAACCTAGGTGCAAGATAGGCAACATGAACATCAGCACATTTTAGGATTACTTTCCTGTTTCACATGAAGTGCCCTTAAAGTGATGATGCTTGTTCTCCCTTGGTTTCAGGAGCATCACTTCCCTTTTATTCTCAGGCTCCCTTTCTCTCTTACAACCACTAGACCCGAGTTCCCCTGAGAACCCAGCTCACCACAGCTACCAGCCAGCCCAGTACAGAAAGGGCCAGTACCAGTGTACTGGAGCACCTCAGTGCTAGAAGCAAACTAGCCCAAGGCCTGCAGAAACAGTGACATCTCTGACTTGAGGAAAACTCACCATTAGACCCAGGTGATGCATGGCCTCCTGAAGCCTGGGATCAGTAATGATCAGGCACCCGCAGTGTCACAGATGGACCAGCTGGTCCAAACCAGGGCAGGATGCCAGCAGGTCTGAAAATTCCATTGGGAAAAAACAGAGGTGCTCCAGCAGATATTTTCTGTCCCTTAACAAATACTGTCCAGACCTGGAATACCATGGGGAGACAACACAAACAACAAGTTCTTCCTTTTAACTTTGCTCATGCTGTGCATTGAGAGGGCGTAACTTAAGTGTGAGTGCTTTATTTCAGATACAAAAGCTGGTGCCTCCAGCAATTTTTCAGATTTAGAACAAACAACTTAGGTATTGTTGTTCGTGGAGGACAGTTCCTACAGAACCGAAATAGATGAATGCATTTCCACACAGATCATAGAGGTATAATTTGCCCTACAGGATATCAGGCAGAAGCTGAATCCTCCAGGAGCCAGAGTTCACACAAACTCATGAGAGGAGAGATTCTGGGTTACAAATGCTGCAATACTGAGAACTGTGGAGTACAGCACAGGTACACTAACTGTGTAGTTTCTAGCTCAAGTAGCAAAAACAAAGTGCAAAATAAATTGCATGCTTTTTTTTTAGCCATCTAAGACATGCATAATGCTTCAGCAGCATCAACACAACTGGTCCCAACTAGCCAGTGTTGTCCAGGACTCATGTCTAAATCCTACAGAAATGTCTAAAAGACAGAGATGTTGAAAGGTAGTAAGTATTTGTGTTTATGTTCCCAGCATCCTAAAAAAATTTATGTGTAAAAAAGGGCCATATTTTGTGGAACTGGATCCCAATTCTTCCATAACTCTATTGACCAATACTCAAGTGAAAAATGTTTTTTGATGAGATCAGCAACATCTGCACCGGTGGGAAACCTGCCCTGGCTGGGGTCATCTCATCTCAGTTTCTTGACTTGTGCATTAGCATGCACAAGTAGATTTAACACTGCTGATGTACTAGATTTATCAGTGTGTGGTTGTGAAACTGAAAGGGGTATGCATGGAGACACGGCTCACATCCACACACCCCTGCCAAACAAGACAACACACCACCAAATTGCAGAGGCATCACAAGTCAATATTACACTGGGAAAAGGAAAACCATGTTCCTTTCATCTATTTCCCAATCATCTGGTATTTGCTAAAAAAAAGGGTCCCAGGAGGTGCTAAGAGAGGGAAGAAACCCAGGGGCTTGTATCTGTGTGTGACCCTCTGTCTCGCAAGCATCGGTGTCACCTCTGCAGGAGCCTTGCCACGTCATTCACCAGTTCTGTGTTACTGCTGGTGTAACAGGGGAAGGAGATAAGAAAATCCACTAAAACTAAGTCAGACAGTCCTCATCAAATTACTAAAAATAACAAGTGAATAACAGGGATTATGAAAGGACAGACACCATTGCGTGAGGCCATTCATATGACTTGTTTTCCCCTGTGACGCATGAAGCAAATGAACTGAGAACTATTGACAATGTACGATTCCTATCTCGCTGCCTGCAATACAATTTAAAAAATGCTTCCAGAGATGGGCTGAGGCAGACATAAAAAGTGACATGAGACAGCTGGGAAGGAAAGAGAAACAGAGTAAGTTGATTTAGGGTTGATTTTTTTTTGGCTTTTTTTTTTCCACCCCAGAGAAATGAAAACAAACTGATTGCTAAAGGCTTATCAAATGGATCTCTTTCTTGCAGTGGTACTGCTTATCCCTCCGGAGAAATGGTGAGGTTTTCTGCACAATTAAGGCTGTCTGGAAGCATAGCTCCTCAAAGCCACACATGTATCACCTGACACTACAGAGTGTTCTTTCTCCACTGGCCTGACATGGGCTGGCATGAATGTCAACTTAACCCGGGACTGTACTTTTCACAGAACCCAAGGTAACTACACAAACCTATCTGGCTATTATTCCTCCTAACAGTGCAGTAGCTAAAGAACATAAATCCTATGTTCTGGCACCAGGATTTAGGGGCTGTTTGATATCTCAGAACATAACCCAGTCTCTGTGCCAGAAGGACACTAATATTGAAAATGCTCAAGGCTTCTGCAGCACTGTTTGGATCTGCGGATCTAGAAGCACGCTGTGCAAGTGTCCAAATCTTACCTCTGTACTACAGATGGGATAAAAGAGTGTTAAGCACAGAGAGGAGCATTCAGTGGTAATTAAAACCTCTTGTTTGTGGGTCACACAAGTGAAATGGTCACTCACTGGTCATATCAAAGAAGCAGAGTCACTGCTAACTCTCAGGATTTCAATGCACATCAGCTGTTGGCCCACTTGCCTTGTATTTATCACAACTGACAAAACCAAGTTCCTTCAAATCCAAAATAATTTATAGTCAAGTGTTAAAGACAATGAGTGACAAGAAGAAGGGAATAAACAATAAACAGTTCAGATTAGAAGATGACCCAGGTGAGCAGAGGGGCCATGTTACCATCTTCCAACCTGGAACAGAACAAGCAGCAGCATGTGCATCACTGATATACATAAAACCTCTGGCACCTACTTTGCCTCTGGATCGAAGCCTCTTCAGGAATGGATGCTGATGCTTCCACTGACCTTGATTTCCCATCAAAAATCAGGTAGAAAGGGAGGGGTTTAAGTGCACATATTGTCCCAGATTACTTTGCACAAAATATTTTCGTGGGACAAGTTCAGGAAGTACTGTGTTTTGAATCCAAGAATTCCAATTAACTTTGTGTTACACTAGGACAATTCTGGTACATTGCATATTTTTTTTATTATGAGACAATACTAAATGAATGTCTTAACCTTTCTCTGAAAAGGTAACTTTTTTGATAAAGTTCATGAACACTTCTAGCCATTGGGGATCTCTTGTTTATTGTTAAAGGCCTACTTAATTAACTCAGTTTTATCTAGCTAAACACCTCCTGTAATTAGGCATTTTTAAGCTCTTCACTGTATTCCACATCACAGAAAACTAGGATCCAATAAACTATTTATTTCTCAAAATATTCTTCTCATCTGGCTTCATACATTTTGATAGAAATTCTTTTTCATAAAATGCTTGCGATTAATTTGTTTTTTCAATGAATCTAAACATAAGTATAAATTGACATATCAGTTTCCTAAGCCACTCTTCCCAAAAAGAGCTGCTATTTCACTTTTCATTAAGAAATGGTAGCAGCCAAAGTAGGGCAAAAGTTTTAGCAGCAGCTTGAATGATTCCAAGAAGGCAACAAGTATGCAAAGCTCATTGGAAGCATTACCATAAGTAGGTTAAAAATAACTCCTTTGGCCTAATGACAGAATCACATTTGCTTATAAACTGTAAATCTGAGTGTCCATCCCTTACTTGATATTAAAACCAGCAACACTATCCTCCCAAAAAACACCCACAGGCTTACAGACTGACTTAGCAGATGGAGTTTCTAGGCCCTGCACTCTTTTTTAACTGGGGCTAATTAAAACAAGAACAACATCACTTCTTTCTTCTTACATTGATTACATAAATGGTTATGAAATACTGTGAGACAAAGACCACACAAGTATCTGAAACAGAATCTATATTAATTCCCACTTCTCTCCAAATTTTCTGATTTTCTTTTGTAGCTCATGTTATTAGCAGCATGAAAATCTCAGCCTCATCTTTCTCCCTAAAACCAGGAATTTGCTACAGCATTTGCCTGAGCTCTATCTTACTGCTCCCATAACTTTTCCTGTCTGGATAAGCTACCGAGCTCTCTCAAGTCTGAGGATCAAGTATGATCAATAGCTCTGCAATTCTTGAAGAATAATGAAGCTTGAAAACTTGATAGGAAACAGAGCAGAAATTCCCCACCAGTTCCCATGCATGTTTTAAAGTCAACCAGCATGTTACAGGTTTCCCACACTCTGGGTCTGTTTGGGGATTACAACTGGGTCCCCTGAACACCCAAGTACTACATAGCAGGTCAGGACTTTTTCTAAATCACTCAAACACCTCACAACAGCGCTGCAAAACACTGCAAGGATCTGATCAAGAGCACTTCAAAGTCTGGTGTGACTTGAGTGCATTTGTAGCAAGTTTGCTGATACAAAAGCACAGGACTAGCACTAGGCTCCCTTTCCTTCACTTCCCATTTCCTTCATTCCTCATGTTTAATCGCTTCACTGTCTCTTTAGAAAGATTCATTCTCAGACATTTTTAAAAGGGTATTAACCTATACTCCCAGAAAACAAAAGTGCTCATAAATTGTTTCACAGAATAAAAAAAAAATCAAAAAAAAAAATCACTTTTGCCAGTTACCAACTCCACCACTTTCTCTGAACTATGTTGTGGAATTTACTGGCCCCTGCAAGCATCCAGCAAAATTTGAAACTGTTGCTAAAGCAGTTTTTCCAAGTACTTCCTCTAGCAAAGTGTTGCCAAAATAACCCCAAACCAAACCAAAAACCACCAAAACAATTAACCTCGACTTTCTCCTGAGCTATCACCAAGGAAAAGCACTGAAATCACACCACACTGACACAGTACTACAAAAAGTCATAGAAAGTTACCCACACAAGTAATAGACCATTTTCCCTTATCAACAGTGGCATATTGATTCTCCTCAAACTCAAGAAAAAAGATTGCATGTTCTCAGACCACATCACAGAGCCTTTGAGAGTAATATATCAGATCAGGCTTGCTCATTTTTGTCAGTATGATGAAGTCATATTGAGTTGAAATATTTATAGGCATTAATAATGAGAAAATTCAATAAAGCAAATACTGATATAGGAAACATAATCTTTAAATAAAAAAAATACAGCAATCTTTAAATAAAATAAATAAAATAAATAAAGCAATCTTTAAATAAAATTTCCTTTGGAAAAATTTTACTTTTCATTTGAAATTATTTCATCAAAGTTATTTCATTCCCAGACTTGTGAAATGGTCATCTTATATTCTGATTCAATTAGACAATACATTTTAAAATGCAAGAAACATTTTTCAGGTACTGAAAAAGAATAATTTGTCATTACTGTCAAGGGCTTTGGGCTTTCTTTGTTCAGTTTTTTCTTACTGAGCCTTATCTCTTCTACCATTTCTAGTGATGCCCTATTTTTACCATGCTGCTCCTATTCTACCAGGAAAACTGAGGAAGATTTAAAATGAAATTGCTCACGAAAGGCAAATGTCTTTGCAAATCTTCCATTCTGGAGTTTCTCTTTGTTGCCCAGTTTCTGCAGTCACGTTTAACTTTAGAAGTGCTTCATGACTTCTTCTTCATAAAAGATATATACTATCCAATTTTTTTCACAAATGTGTTTTAGAGTTAGGCGAAGTACCAACATAATTTCCTGCTATAGCCTATCAGATTTCTTTTAACTTTGCAATTGAAGATCTGCATTTAACTTTTCCAAATGTTTTCTCACATTTTTTTTTTTTTTAAACAAAAAAAATTTGAGCATAAGGTAAATAAACTATAACCCATGATCAAATAATGTCACAACAAATTCCCTGTTTTTTTTCAAGGAAACATAGGCCTTTCCAGTAGCCAAGGACTGTTCAGAGATTTGTAGCATTTGCCTGTAGGACACACTTCCCATCATTTACTTCAGACTGGATGCTTAGGACACTAATGGATGTTAGATGCTGCAGCCTTCCTCTTGAAATTCAAACCATATGTGTAAGCCCTGACTATTTCAGAATTACTATTTTTAACATCTTTTCAAGACCCAGCAGAATCACACACCTTCTTCTAGTCCCCGTATGAAGTCTGGTGAGTTTGCATTATCCTGTGCAGAAGCAAAAAATTAAGGAGGACTCAAACACAATTATTTCACCTTGTCAATTGTCTTTCCAGTGCATTCTGCTTACATGAAGAGATCAGACCATTTTTCAAGTCCTCCAGCAACCTGCATGAACATGATCAGGATCTCTTTCACTAAGTGACTTTAGGAGGAACTAGATGGGACCCTAGTGATGGAAAGAACCATTCAGCAGGCAACTGGAGACTTTCTATCATCTGCAGGGTAACTCAGCCAGCACTGAGGCACACAAGTCCCTCGTCTTATCATACAGGGTTGTATCTGAGTAGCTCCATACAAGTTCTGACCAGAGAAGATTACTTTTCAGGGTAACTGATCAGAAATGAATAAATGGGGCAGTGTGATTGGAGCTGAACTTTATGACTGCAAAGGGAAAGGTGACACACTTGAAAGAAATGATTTTGAATTGCTCGTGCAGATCACCAAGCTCTGAATTAAATGTGTTCAAATTACAAAAAACCCCAATCAATCGAGAAACATCAAACAAAAACAACTTCCCCAAAAGCATCACACTCAATACTCTATGGAAAAACCCTGGTCAATGGGTAACAGAATAATGAAGTTAAAAAACTAAATGCAAGTATAAAATATAGCTGGCATGCCTTAATTTAAAAACCATTATTCTGTTTTCAGAGTTCTGGAGAAAGGAATCAGAACAGATAAATAAGCATTGCCAATGTTAGAAGAAGATCTAGACATGTTTGTGTGAATGTAAATTCAAGGTTTTTCTGAAAAAAACCCCAAACATCAGTGTGAAGAATTTTTTTGCCAATAAAGATGATCTGCAGCCAGAAGTTCATAAAAAGAGCTGCATGGGTAATAAGAGCCACGATGCTTGCAAGAGATACCTGGCCTTCAACAAGCCCATAGTCTAGACACTGCTTCCACAAACTCAAGACCATTAACTAGCAAAGGTCCTGTAGGTTGTTTGTTGATGCAGGGGTGCTTGGTCCTGGTCTCCTGGAGTGAAGGGGACCTGGGGAAGCCTGGCCAGGCTGGGGGCAACTCCACGGAGGGCACAGCCAGGGCTGCAGCAGCGAGCTCCCTGGGGCAGCCCTGAACACCCCTGAGGAAGGAACAAGATGCCAAGTCAAAAGGCAACAGCAACTTGCCAAGATGTGGCTTGTTGCCTTTTACATCTCAAGCGTAGCAAGGAAATGGGAGATTTTTAGATTAGGCTACAAAGCATAAAGACACCCATCCATCTAGCACCGAGATTAGTTTGTTCCTAACAGTGTGTGCCAGGTTGAGGGCAGGGTAGGACCTGAGCACCACAGCTGAGAGGAAGCTTGCAGGGTTTAGTCTGCTCTAAAGGAGGAGGGAAAAAAAAAAAAAAAAAAAAAAAAAAAGTCTCTTTAAATTTTTTGTAGTTTTCTGCAGAGCTGGCAAATTGACCAGCTCCAAGCACTGTAATTATTTCAGCTATCCATGGCTCAAGGGGAAACTGTGAGTTAAGTTGCACACAGTTAACAAATTGCAGACTCCAAGGTTGTTTATTTTATTCCGACAGAGTAAAAAATTATCAAGAGAATATTAAATACCTTGTAGGCTAAAGAAGAGGTTGGAGAATTCAATAATTGTAATTAGACATACGTACCTGCTCTCATTAGAAGGATAAACCTAATAAAAAGCAGTTAACTTTTTTTCCTCATTAAAATAATTCATACAAATCTCACGATGAAATTTCTGTGATGATAAGCTGAGGACCAGGGGAAGGAAAACATAGGCTGCATTTCAAGTAGGATGGAATAGTAATATTTCACTTTTTTGATATTACTAGAACCTCAGCAGGAATAAGCTAGGATCAATTTAATAAGTTTGATGAAGCTTGTGTCAGGAAAGTAGCCTGAATTACATGCAGGCAGCATCAAGCATGAAAAAGCAGCTTTATCTTGAATTCCAAACAATGATTTCTTCCTGGGAAGCCCAATTTACATTGCAATGGTGGAGAATATTATTACTCACCTTTACAAAAGGGAAAACTAGGACACAGGGAGCTGAAGTGGATGTAAGAAAGATTTTAAATTCAAAAAATCAACAGACTTTGTTTAGCAGCCTGTTATCAGCTCAATCAAGTTGCTTCCCAATACTTTTCATTTTTAGTTTTATTTTAACTGTGACTTCAATCTGACTGGGTTCTTGAACTAAAATACTAAACCAATCTTTATTATTGGAAAGAATGAGAATTTTTCTTTGAGCAGAACTGTTACTGCTTCACACAAACTTCATGTTAAGAGGATACTGGAAAAATTCAAGATTGATGACAACGAGGGCCATATTTTGCCCAGATGTTTGTACTTTGACTTGGAGATCGAATGACTTCCAATTTTTTGTTGTTGTAAGGGATCCTCCTATGTCTTAATAATTGGACACTGTGGACATGCAATTACAGGTTTCCTGTTTCCTGCTCAGGAGCCCTGTACAGAAGCAAAGACTTTGCTTGTGATAAAAATCATTGGTACTTACAGAATTTTTTTTTTCAGTGTCCAGAGGAAATTAACAGATCATTTTTTATTTCCTGCTCATCAAAAAACTGTATGGTAAGAAACAAAGAAAGTCAAAATCCCTTCATAAACCAAAGAAAAGTTCTTTTAGAGTCATCAGAGTGATTCAAAAAATAGTATCTAAAAATATTCAGCCTAGTTATTCTGCCAGAGTGAAGGAAATGTCAGCAGGGTCATTGAGACTGAAAAATGAAAACCCATTTTTGTGTGATTCTTTTATGTATTTTTACCTTTTCATCTACCTAGCCACATGTTGCAGCTGGAATACAGCCCTCAACAGGCACTTTGTGGTGCAAACATTATACACTTGCACTTCTGAACGTGGTGGAGAATTGCCATGGACTGTAACACTGTAAAACAAAGCCATTAATAAGAATGCTGGATACAAGGGCACATTTCTGGCTGCCATCAGCCAGATGACAGTAACTAGTAAAATGACAGACATATTTTTGACTGTTTATGATTAACTTTTATTACATTGTGAAGCAGTCTATTGCAATACATCAAGGCACTATAAAAAAGGGTCTGGGACTAAAGAGTAAGTCGTATCACACCTAAGCTCAGTGCAGGAGGAACTTTTGTGCTCTGTATCCTTTATAATCTTAGCTGCAGCAATGGAACAAAGCTAATTGTATTCTTGCCATCATTCTTCAGTTAGTGCTGGGAAAGTGCTTATTCTCCATTTCTTCAAATTTCATATCCAGCTCTTACAAATTAAATTAATTAACAGGTTTTCATCTTGTCAGCTACTGGGAAATGACTATACATCATGAAATAAGATTTCATATCTAGCTAGCCAGATGGGTTCTTCTACATTTTGCACCATCAGGATGACTGCTATTCTGTGTCTTTCTCATTCATATATATGTGTATATGTATAGATAGAGGTAAAAGTAGGCATGAATTGTATTTTGCTGTATGAACATAGAGAATAGTTTGCTCTTTGTATGAATGGACAATGAACATCATCTAATACATATAAAAATATTCTTCTATTTTTCAAACTTGTTTGTATATAGTATAAAGATTTTTATCTGTTGGAGACATACTGGAGAACCGCACTGAAAGCAGAATAGAAAATGCACTTTAAAGTTTCCCATTCTATAAACATTTGTCCTCAACAAGAGCCCACCAGTTTACAAAGCCATACACTGGGAGAAGGCCTTCAAAAATGTTACCTAATGAGGGTTTTGGTTGTGTAGAACTTTCCTGAAAGGGAGGGCATAAGAAAATTAAAAAATATTTCTGATCTTTCTTTCCAGATAACAACTGTGTGTTCAAATATCTCTTCCAATTCATTATCTTTAAAAAGGCATCTCTGTGACTTGCTATTTTACTAGTATCCAAAGGTTATTTATATCAGAAACTGTCTTCAAAATATAATTCCAGGATGAGGTAACTTTATGTCATTGTTCACATTTCCAAGCAGGTGTTTTTTATTTACATACAAATATGTTTTGGTTTTGTTTCTTTTTATTAAATTAATGCATACACCACAAACCTACCTTAGTTTTTTTAACCCCCAGATAATATTATGGTGATCACTGGATAATAGAGATTGTTACTGGGAAACTAATCATCACGAGTAACTTCTGAGAGTTTGTAATTGAGTTTTAATGTCTGTAATAACAGGCCTCATCTTCTTTTTACTGGAGGCAGGGCAGGCGCAAGGCTGCAGGGAAATGTCAGAACTTGGAACTGAAAACCCTGGGGTCTTCCCCTCTCCACATTGGGCTTCCTCAGAAATTAAACCCAGAAGCCTGCCAAGATCTTTACAGCTTCCCAAGACCAAAGGCTCAGCAAGGAAAGCTTTCTACAGGAAAGAGAGGCCAATTTCACCCACCCCTCAGAAGATGATGGGGAACAGCAAGGCAACAGAGACCTAATGGACCCAGCTACTGACCACAGGGCCTTTAATCTTAGCATCCAACTGTGTGTGAAGGACAGGCTCCTAAAAGTCACTGCAAGTCACACAGACACCGAGAAGGGTAGAAAGGAGTGTATGGAAAGGATTCCTCAGTAGAGCTGAGCCCAAAAATGCCTTCTCATGCCCTGCAGAACATCAGAGGCATTTCCAGGGTATACCTATGCTTATAACTTTCCAGCAACTGAATCTGGTCCCTTCATTTTCTGTATTTTGCTGCTTTATCTTTGCCTCCTCCCCATTGCATTGCACATCCCCTTTTGTTCTTTATGGCACCTAATGTTCCCTTGACAATTCAGTCATTCCAGAAGCATGTCAACACATGCCATTGAAACAGCTGAAATCTGATGCACACGTTGCCCTGGACTGGTTGGGCTGGATGTAAAAAAGGAACAAAGGCAACATTTTTAGTTGGACATGCTGCTACATCCTTGTAGCATCTCTCTGACATCTCTTGTCAGAGAGAGAGATTGTCAATATCCAACCACATACTGTGTGAGCCATGAAAGTCAGAACAATGCTCTGGTAGATGTGCTAAGTATTATTATGCTAAAATCTTGGAGAAGAGGGTGAAGAAGGAGACCTGGGCTGTCAGGTTGTTCCAAACCCCCATGCCTTGCTGGTGGCTCCCAACAAGCAGCCAGAAATTCATATGAAGAAACAACCATACCTTTCATCCCTTCAAGCCAGCCCCTCTGCTGCTTGGGCATATAAAGATAGGGCTGATTGCTTGAATTCTCCCTCAGGTTTCCTCTCTTGCTGCACCGTCTCTAACAGCTCATGTATTCTTCTCCATTAAAAGAAGCCTTCTAATTGCAGAAGTGCTAGCAGGGATAGGAGTAATTTCTTATTAGTCTCCAGGCAAAGGAAAGAGTCAGGTCAGAACTGCTTTCCCAAACTGGATGTAATGGGAGCAGAATTTCACAGAGTTTTTTTTTTTAATTATTTATTACAATAAGTGAGATCCCAGGGTCTCTTTAATAACAAGAGATCTCTGCAGATACTTTTTCTACTGACAGCCAGAGCTATGCTGTTGGCTGCCTCCAGAATTACAAATTACCAGTTATTCACTGAGCACAATTTTCTAAGAACTGTACAGGTAGAGATGGATGGGCACAGACAGCAGAGATGGAAACAACCCAACAGAAACATGTTCAATGTACAGTCTCTAATGGCATGACCTGTATCAGTTTTAATAGCTTGCACTTGTGAGAGAGACACTATATCTTTTAAAACTGTGTTTACAAAAAAGTAGGAATATGTTTCATATTCACACCAAATAGTCATTTATTTGAGTACGCCCAGCTTCTTCTTTTTGCTCTCCATCCTGCAGCAAAAATGAATATCCAAGATTTTGAACCTGCTGCAGCTGGCAGGGCAGAACACAGATGAGAGAATTATCCTCCCATTACCCATGCTTAAATATGTGCAGTATAACACTGTTCCAGCTTCTGCTCACTTCAGCAGTTGTTATTCCCCTTACACTAGTGGGACAACATATCACTGCTCCATTGTGACAACACAGATGCTGTGATGCATTTGCTAAGACTTCATGTTGAGACTTGTAAACCAATGTTATGACTGCAGCAGAAGAAAACAGTGTTTAATGTTAATGCTGCTTTCCTGGAATACAGTTAAGAGGCATTAAGAGAGAAAATCTCCAGGAGCGCTACAGAATCTTTGTCAAAACACTGTCAAGACAAAAAAATAAATATGTATATATATATATATATACATATACACAATGATGAAGGAAATGTGTCCTATCTCAGTTACTAAAAACACTCTGGATCATCAAAGCAGATTGTTAAATCAAATCAGTAGTTTACTTTGCATCGATGAGCTCTCAGCATCTCTATCTGTCCAAGGAAATACTGCTCTGGTTGTATCCACATCCTTATGCAGCCACAGAGCACTGCATTGCTTAGGATTTCAGCAGTGCCAGTAAACATTGAGTAAACATTTGCATTTACTCACAAATTTAAGAAGCAAAACTATTTTATTAATGTAAGCCTCTATGTTGGCCAATTTCTTTGAAGCCTGCATTTTGGGACTCAACTATTAAAAAACCCCCATCTTTTAAAGTTGTTATAAATGTAAGGATAAATCAGAATATCTTTAGGAACAACAAAGCTCCCCTTATCTAATCCAGATAAGAATTGTGCAAAGATACATTTATCACAAGTTCCAAAAAACTGAAACCTAAAATTTTTGTCATGTTCGCTGCATCTCAGCATCCAGTATTGAAAGGTACTCCCAATCCTGTGATTAAATCCCACACTAATGTCATGAACTGAAAGAACTGCAATGCAAGGACAGTGATACACAACACAAGGAATGAAGTCACCTCATTGTAACATCATGCACGACAAAGATACGGGTGCCATCATTACAAATGATAAGAAATAAAGCAATAAGCAGATTTACCTGGAGTAGGTACTGTGTTCTATTCCTGATCTGTTTCACACTCCTTTCAGGATAAACACCCCTAAAGTATACTTCCCGCTTTGTGCTAATATTTTATTCAGGACCTGCGTGTTCTTCAATAAGTGAAGAACTGCAGGAAGGCAGGGGGCCAGGGGAACAGAAATCCCCCCATTCCCAGCTCTCCCAGCTGAACTCTTATGATGCAGGGGGACAGGAGGATTCTGCTGGAGGGAAAGCGCAGTGCATGCAGCTCCTCTCAGCAGCGCTTCTCTCCCCAGCAAACGCAGCTCGCTTGTGGTGGAACAGCCTGCAGTAGAATAACAAGAGAATTTCTCAAGTGCTAGTGTAAGCGAAGGAGGGGGTGTGAGGGAAAGCAAGGGAAGAAAAATCCTTGGGAAGCTGCTTCTCTCTTCAGCTAAGGCAGGCTCTATGTCCCTCTTTCACTGGGGTCTTGTGAGGATAGACACAGAGAAGATTTTAAGGCTCTGAGATACTACGTGAGATCTAACACAGGCTGTTGGATAAAATAACCAAGGTTAGCGAATGCAAAATATTAAGTTTCCAATAGCAACATCAACACCTCCCTGTTGTAGTTCCTGTAATGTGATGTACATTTTTGAGACAAGCAGCAATATTGTGCAAACTTATTTGCCACTTTTTATATTTTGTTTTATTTTACAGATACCATTTTCGCTGCTGTATTCTTCAATATTTTCTCTCCTTAGCTGTTTGTGAAGAAACAGCTAAGGCATTAACCCTTGCAGGTGTTCAGACAGTTCTGTTTACAGCCCATTGCCGGAGGGTAACTTTAAGTGACCATGTAGATGAAAACCTATTTTGCATGTACAAACCACCAGCAACTCTATGCAACACACATGCTAGAAATAAAGAGAAAATTCAAATTTTTTTCAGGTCTATGTAAGGCTTTTCCAGCCACCACAAAACTGGGGTGTAGAAGACCTGCTGAATGTGCATCATGCCTTGTACACGAGGGCTATTCAGCTGGCATCCCCTCCTGCAGCTCCCTGGCAGCTCCCTGAGCTGACATTCAGGTGTGCAGCCCTGGCAATTCCCTCTGGCCCTGCAGACCACTTCCCTGGGGCTGGATCCGAGGCATCCTCTGAATGCAACCTCACATTCAGGCCCAGTGTGGGACTGTGAATGGCACATCGTGCATGAAAAAAACAGGAGCTGGAATGTTTGCTTTCATAATATAAGGCAAACATATGGCAGATTTTTATTTTCTTTTTGAAAAATAATTTGAACTCTTAAATTACTACAGCCTCTTGGTCCTTGCTGACATTAACCTAAGTGATATGCACCCAGTTTTCCCTCACCCACCATTCTAAAACATTATTTACAGTTACTTTTTTTTTTTTTTTTCTAAAAAAAAGCATCGATCTGCTAATTGTATTCACAACGACATAGTAATGACTACAGTTTGTAATCTAGTAATAATAGCTCAGAAAACTTTTGGGAAGAATTTTCATCCCCATGTGGTTTCCATATGCTAATTCCTATGCAAATTAGGAACCCACTGACACATCCTATAATAATACTTGCCCATTTTATACATGTATTTGCTGAAATAATCACACTCATATTATGCTTTGAAAGAAGAACATGTCCCAGCCTGTATTGTTGCAACAAGAGATGAGATATGGATCTATCATGAGAGTGTATCTTCCACTCTGGGAGGTGGGTGTTCACTGTCACTAAAATGGCATGGACAGTGGGTGGCAGCAAGTTATCATTTCTTTCCTAAGATACCTAATTAGTATTGCCAATCCTGGCCTTGTAAAAACTCAAGAGTTTAAGAAACAAAACAAACGGATGCATTTTTATTTATTACTTCAAGATTCTAGCCTTTAAGTTTTATATTTTCTCTTCTAAAAATCCAAGCATCACAGCTATTTTTAAAAGGGAAGCCTGAGCTTTCCATCACTGTGGAAACTGAAGCTTTAAGTGAAATCACGACAAAATCTATAATAAAATCAGGACTGCCAGCATCCTCACATAGCATATGAAGAAGAAACCCCTTAAAAACACCGTATTACCCCTAAATACAAACTGCTAACAACTTACCAGGAAGGAACAGCAAATAATGCAAGGTAGACCATGAGTGCCATGTTAGCCCAGCTGGGGCACCTTTGGATGGGAAAGGGCAGAGGGCTTGTGCTTGTGAGGGGAGGGAGATGCCTATCAGCCCAAAAGGCAGTGCCTTATTCACTGGCAGTGCCTGCTCTGGTGAAAGCTGTGTCAAAAAGGCAAATGCAATTGCTAAATAATTTTCAAAAGAAGAGCACTCCCTCAAGGCTGAATGCAGAGACCTCTAACAAGCCAGGATTGAGAAAATCAACACATTGAGCAACACTTGTGTGAGTCCTGATCTAAGCCTTGGAGATGTGATGGGTCTGACACATCAAAAAGGTAAGAGCCTTGTCATTATAGTTCTCTGTTGTACATTATTAACACAAGGGCCAGGACCATCCATTCCTTTGTGAAGATTAGGCTCCTCAGATCTGTATATCAGAGATAAGTGGTAAAACTGACGTGAATCACTATTGTTACAGGGCTGGGGACCACAAGGCCTCCAATGAAACCCAGGGAACTGTACAAATGAGAGGCATTCCTTGCCTAGGGGAACTAATCATCTAAATAAAAAAGACAGGCAGGGAGTTGGAAGGGAAGCAGAAGCACAGAGAGGTGAAAGCAATTTGCCCAAGGCCACATATCCAGTCTGAGAGCAAACCAAAAATAGAGGCTGACCCCGTTGATTGTCAGCCCATTGTTCTCTCCACTAGACTGAATCTCCCATGGTGGATGTGACATTAAATTGGTATTTCTGTTTTGCTGCTGTTATTTTAAAAAATAAAGCATGACAGCAATGGCTCTGTACCGATCTGCCGTTATCAAGGCCACACAAACACTTCTGGAAACAATACCATGCAGAACTTCTGCTAAGAAGAGAAAGCAAAGCTCCTGGACACAAGGTCTGGAGAACATACCCTAATTTTCAGCTACTCCTCTGTCTTTAAAGACAAGGGTTACTGCAGTTTTGAAGGCTCTGGGCATCATTGCTTTTACCAGAGTAAAACCTTGGCAAGAAGTGCGGCTGAAGAATGCAGATAAGGGCAAAAGCCATTAGTAATCAAGAAAGGATTTGGCCCTGCACAAAGGCTGATGGCACAAGAATTGAGGATCATAAGAGTCTCTGCAGTAGCTCAACCTGGCAGGGTTAATTGTCCTGTGCAGAACTGCCAAATATCACAGAAGCACAGATTGGTAGGGGTTGGAAAGGACCTCCAGAGATCATCTACTCCAACCACCCTGCCAGAGCAGGTACACCTAGAGCAGGTTGCACAGGATGGTGTCCAGGTGGATTTTGAATGTCTCCAGAGATGGAGACTCCAACACATCCCTGGGCAGCCTGTTCCAGTGCTTTATTACTCTTACAGTAAAGAAGTTCTTCCTTATGTTTTGGCTGAATCTCTTGTGTTCCTATTTGTGACCACTGCCCATTGTCCTGTCACTGGACAACACTGAAAATGGTCAATATGAACTGTTGCTGATGACTGATCCAGATTATGACTCCTCTGTGCACCACTCCAAGCTGCAGGGCACTTGTCCTTTTAAGGCAGAGGTTTTCACATCTCTTGAAGAAACACCTGCCACTTTAAAATGTGGTCAAGTTTTCCAAAACACCTACATCTGTGTCTATAAAGGCTAAACCCACGTTACTTCAGGCATCACAAATGCAAAACAAGGATTACACCAGTGTGTACCTGAAGCAGTTTTTCAGAAAACTTCAAGGAGCATATGACATAGTGCTTGGAGGCCTCTGCAGGAAAAACAGCCACAGATGCTGTCCGCATGGAACAGGAGGTGGAATTCAATTACCTGTGTCCCAACACAAGGACAACTAATTCTGGCTGCATCACTATTTTATTCCATACATTTCAGAGCAAAACCACACAGAATTACTTCAGTTACATTTTTCAAGGCAGCTCCTTGGTATTATATACACAGCCTTGGTCTCCCAAATTAGAAGGTGGCAAATGACACTCTGGTCTTCAAGATGGGCAAGAAGTCAGATTCAGAGAACTACAGACTGGTAAGCCTCACCCCTGTCCTTGGGAAGCTCATAGAGAAATTCTTCCTGGAAAGCATTTCCAAATGCCAGAAAGGCAAAGAGGTTACTGGAAGTAGTCAGCATGGAGTTTAAAAGGGGAAACTATGATTGACCAATCTCACTGTCTCCTACAATGAGATGATTGGCTTGGTGGACAAGTGGAGGCCAGTAGATGCTTCTTACCTTAACTTCAATACAGTTTTGATGCTGTCTCTCATAAGACCAACACAAGCTGACAAAGCACATTTTACTTAAGTGGACAGTGAGGTCAATTAAAAAGTGGCTGAACATCTGAGCCCGAAGGGATGTGACCAGAGGCACAACGTCCAGTTGGAAGTATGTCTCTAGTGGTGTACCCCAGGGATCAAAAATGGGCTATTACTGCTCAACACCTCATTGAAGACCTGAACAATGGGATGGAGTGCACCCTCATGTAAACTCACAGACGATGAAAAACTGGGAGAAGTGGCTGGTGAAACAGGAAAGGATTTCAACAGATCAATTCCTGTGGGAAAACGAGAGCAGGCCAAGTTGTTTGTGTGAATTTATCTAATGTAGAATTAGAACTAGTGATCATAACCGGTACAATTCAAGACTAAACCGAGAAAAGACCAGGCAAAGCAGTCCAAACTCATAATTTTCCACTGTTTCAGTTAGGAGCAAAACAGCTTTCCACTGTCACAGCGAAAAGCAAAACAAGGCCTAACGAAGCGAGCTTTCTGCCTGAGAAATAATTGGGAGTGTAAATCTCGTTTTAGATCAAGGCACCGCCAAGGCCAGGGAGGTGCCAGCTTGGCCCCAAAAGCATGTGAACATCTGCACAAGGAGAACATAAAGATGCCACAACCAGCAGATAAGAGAAAAGTTATGGCTGGGGCCCGATATCCATAGAACAACATGAAGCCACCTGGAATCAAGGGAGATAGAAGTTTAACCCTAAGAGGGACATACCCCCGAGAGAACAACTCCGCCCAGACTCCACCTGGTTCCGCCCAGACTCCACCTGGTTCCGCCCAGACTCCACCTGGTTCCGCCCAGACCCCGCCTGTTATGAATATTATAATTATCTGTCGTGATCTTATGAATATGCATGAAAGGCTGTATAAATACCCTAACACTACCCCCCCCCCCGAGCGTGAACTCTCTGTCCAGCGTGAGCTGGGAGTTCCCCGGATCCGTGAATAAATACCTTTGCTGTTTAAAGACTCAAAACTTTGTCTCTAAACAGTTTATTCGGCCTTTTTGGGCTTCACTGGCACACCAGAGAGAGAGAGAGGTGCTGCCATTCAGAGGGTCTTCAACAGCTTAGAGGACTGTGCAGAGAGGAACTTTAAGAAATTCAACAAGGTGAAATGCAAAGCTCCATATATGGGGAGAAATAGACAAAAGCACAATTACATTCTGAGAGTTGGCTGGCTGAAAAGCAGTTTTTCCAAGAAGCCCACTAAGGATCACAGCGGAAAAGAAGCTGCTTGTGAGCCTGCAACACACTCTTGCAGTAAAAAAATGCCAAACAGCATCCTAGGCTGCATTAGGAAGACCAATACCAAGGCTGAGGAAGGTGATCATTTCTACCCAGCACAGATGCAGATGCATTTGGAGTGCTGTGTCCAGTTCTGGGATCCCCAGTGCAAAAAAAGATTTGGATTTAGTGAAGCAAGTCCAAGGCAAGGCCACAAAGATGATTAATGGACTAGAGCATCTCTGGAAGATGAGGAGAGTCTGGGAGAGCTGGGATTCTGGAAAAAAAAGATGACTTGAGGGTATGTTATTAATGTGAATTAACATTTGATGGAAGGGAATGAAAAAGAGGGAACCAGACTCCTCTCAGTAATGCCTAGAGACAGGACAAAACACAGCGGACCCAAAAGAAAATACACAAAAACGCTATTTAATCCCAGGAAAACTTTTTTTTTTTTCACTTGGAGTGTGGTGAAACAGTAGAACATGTTGCCCCTGGGAGATTATGGAGTTTCCACCTTTTGAGATATAAAAAAATTGGATATACTTCACTGGATATGTCTCTGGAAAACATTAGCTGCTTTAGCTGACTCTGCTTGAGCAATGGGGCTGACCAAGATGATTCAATAGGTTGCTTCCAGTCTCAATGATTCTGTGATTTGCCTGTGCTTCAGTACACAAACTGCAGTTTGCTTGCAATGACCAAGCTGTAATCCATGCAAATGTATGCAATATCTCACTCACCATGGTTTCTTGGTGTGCTTTCTCTCCTGTCACCAGCAGATCACATCAAATTAAAGGATTTAATGCTATTCTTAAGTGTGCCAAGTAATTAATTCCTTAATAAGCAGTGATAATTCACCTTTATATCTTGTGCCTTTTGACAGCTGCTGTGCATATTCTACCATTTCTAACCTCATGCACTTCATTCCCACTAAAAGTAAAAAAAAAAATGCAGAATTTAACTGAATTTGAAGGCAACTATCTAACTGTGACCTCTTTATAGAGAGCAGAGGATACTACTTTAACAGATGTAATCCTGTCTAGCACAAAAGTCAGTGAAGTGAAAATTTGTGAAGCAAAACAATGCAATTCATAGAAAGATACTGCAATCTACTATCAGTACAGGAAAGATACTCATGCTTTGCATGAAGGAAGAAAAATACCTTAAATAATTTATTTACTATTGTTAAAAGCATTTTAACTTTCTTAAGCAATAAGCTGACAGATATCAACACATTATTAAATAAAGATATTTAGCACTTGCTAATTTTCCCTCTTGGGGGCAAAAGGGTAAGCAAACTTTTTCTGAAGTAGTGAAAATTTTATTATTCCTCAACTGCCTAGGTCAAGAATCTAGTAATTCTAGGTGTCTGCAATATGAACTAACTTTATATGCTTGCAGGATATCCAAATAGAAAACATATTTGAATGTACATGGTAGAAGTAGTTTCATAATTCCCCATATCTGTATTTCAAATACTATCTGGGAATGGAGTCCTTTTCCATAATACAAGAAGACACAGAATAATGGCAGAAATTCAGTTCAACAAAACAGTTATGCATCCAACTATCATTTCTGAATGAAATGAGCAGCAGATAAAGATTTTACAGAACTGTGTGCATAAGCTGTTCTTTGTTTTAAAGGAGAACTGCATCTTTCCATAGATTTGGGTAGTATTTATTAGTTCATGGGGTTACTGGAGAATAATAGTAAACTTAGTATTGCCAGTTGAAGCTTCTTTCATGAGAATCCTCTTCTCATTTAAATCAGCAAGAGGATTAAAAAGAATCTATTTGTTGGAAAAAAAAAATTTCTGTTTGTGTAGCTACCCTCTCCCATATTTTGAATACAAGTGCTGCAACTATGCTTGACTGTACTTTTTAAAATTAATGACATTAAAATTCCTAAACATATACAAAAGACTTGATAAGCTTTTAAAGAAATTAGTTCCACTGACTTAAAATAAGTACTTATATTATTACTTAGGACCCTGTAGTTCTGAAATACAGTTCTGAAAGAGCAGTTTCTGTGGTCTGAGAATTAGGATGGCAAAACTGGAGAAGGAATGTGGGACTTCCTATTATTGCAGCAACCCAGTTATGAGTTCTCATTTCTGTTTGGACATTACCTATTTAAGACAAGCATCTGCAAGCAAAACCCCCAGATTCAAACCTGAGCTGTGTTTGATTGTAGCAGAAAGAAGATACTCTCACCTGAAGATTTTTTTCTTCCCTCCAAAGAATCTGACTATATTTAAAAATAATGCATCTGACATGCTAAAACATGGAGTTCTTCATTATGATAACAGTGTTGGTATAGGAACTGGTCATAAGATTCAACAGACTAAAACCTGTGGCTATGGCAACACCAGCTTTATGTTGTAGTCCTTATAGCACAGCAATATTTCAAACTCCAACACTGTTGATCTTGAGGGTTTTTTTTTAAAAAAAAAAAAAAAAAAAAAAAAAAAAGCAAGCTTATATAGTACAATTCCCTGAAGCAAATAATTTAAAAAACACTAAGGTGGTAAAGTTTTAAAAATAAGGATTTCTGAAACAGCTTAAGCTCATGCAACAGCTCACTAGTAAAGTAAGAAATCTGAAGTTGTGATTTCCCTTCTGTAGGCTCTAAAGTGTAAACAGTAGTTTAGAAAAACTAAAATTTGGTTCTCCCACAAAGACTACTGTGCCTAGCTTATAAGAAGAGTTAGCAGTGGAAGGGCCAAACTTCCTAACATGAAAATAAACTTCTTCAGGATCACAAGATACGCAGCACTCTGTTGGAACAGTAATTTCCAGGAAAACAAAACCAGAGATACTCTAGGTCCAAACACAATCTGACAGTGAGATAGGAGAAATTTGGATTAAGATTTCACTGGACTAATTCCAGCAGACTTTTAACACTGCTCAGTATACTCCATTCTACTTGAAGAGAAACTGCTTTGCCCAGTATCATAGGAAATTACTGAAAAGCTTATCACAACTGTATATTCTTTTACTAGAAGAGAAGACATGCAAGAAGCTGTAAATCTGCATACTTTTATCTACACCAAGCCCTGTGCAAGAGCTACCCACAGCCATTCTGCTGTATGCTTCCCATAAAATGAAGTGCAACACCTCTGAGGACAGCAAACTGCAAAACCTTACATAGGAAACAAGAAAGAAAAACCTCTCTCATGCAAACAGAAGGCTCCTACATAAGACAAATTGTGCTAAAACATGGTACAAAACCAAAACATCTCTTTTGGAAACTCAGCACAGAAAGGTAACTTTGGAACTTGTCATAAGAACAAAGCAACCAAAGGGAAAGACAGTGAAGGACAGAAATACAGTGGGTAAACGTCCATGGTTTACAGATCATTCAAATGAAGCTTTTCCTTCCCCCAGTGACCTGCAGATTTTACCAAATGGTTTTAAAAAAATAAAATATATAAAAAAAGTTTAATGTAACTGAGGTAAAGATGGAAAGGGGTGGTGCAACAATTTTAAAAAGATTTTAACAATGTTGCAGCTCGAATCAGTCTTTGTTCTCTTAGAACAAGGCAAGGTGCTTAAGAAGCCACCACCTGCCCCTAACCCTAGCCCCCCACCCCCTGAGTTTTCTAGGTGCAGTATTTAAAGAGGCCTTTAAGAAACTGAATTAAAGTTTTTTCTTTATGCAACTCTAAAACTGCAGACCTCCTTTGCAACTAAATTATTAAATCCAATGGCTCCAAAATAATCAAACATGCCTACAACTTGTACATACATTGCATCAAAATCACTCCTTTGGGCCTGGGAATAGTATATATAAATGCAATTATGCAGGACATATTTCAATAAGTAATGTTGACACGAAGCTTTTATGTTAGCTATCATAATTTATAAAAAGGGTCTTGAAATGGGTACGTAACTATTAAAAAAAAAAAAAAACCAAAAAACAAAACAACCTATACTTGATATATATATAAGTATATATATTCAGGTATTTGTTAACTGAAATTATTACATAATACTCTAAACATGGAAAAAAGAATCCCTGTTAATATATTTTCACATTAGGTTAGTATGGATCTTGAGCTCTTTGATTAAACATCTTTAGAAAAAGATGATTTCAACTGATAACCTAGGCAGTAAAATTTAAGGAGAAGTTTGCAATACTTTTCATTTAAACTTCAAGATGGACCACTGTTTGCAATGTCACCTTTAGAGTAAGAAAAGGCAATCTCTCCCACAACTAAATTTTCCCTCTCATGGTTAATGCTTAATTGATCATCAGGAGCTGTAAAAGGATCTTGAGTTCAGCCCAGCTTGTAATGACAGGAGAAGTCATGCTCACATTGTCAAATAATCAATGCCGGAACCTCCAGTTCTGTTTTAACTGAAGTCAAAACTCAATTTTCAGGCTCTAAAGGAAACTTCCAGAGGGAGCTGGGAGGAAGGAAGCAAGCTACCCCTGACAGAGCTGAAGAAAACCTGCACTAGAATTTGCTCTTGTATATCACGCACTATTTCTGCATCAAGTCCATCAGCATTAAGGCCCTACCATGCGTAACAACAAAAGACCAAGTACAAGAAGATATCCCCCCACGTCTAAAGGCTTGCAGTCTGGTAACACAGGCAACAATCTATGAGATAAAAATTAAATTATCTGATTTACCAAAGCCTTGATGATTGTTCCTAACCAGAACACATGGACTGGTCCACTGAAGCAATGCACTCCAATTTTTCAAGCAGACTGTGTCCAACTGCACAGCACCGGTCTTCATACCTCACAGAGCAGTGCTATAGATGATTATATTTTATAGCTGTACATAAACTCACCTTCAATGGGAAAGAAAACCTTCACACCAACATTAAAAAGAAAAAAATATGCATTTTGACCAATTCCTTTAAATATTAAAAACATGGATGTTTCCAAAGAGCACATCTTATGATGCTGAATAAATCTCTGATCCCCACTATGTGAATGAAGATGAGGGGGAAATGTACCTATAACTGAAATGAACCTCTTGATTCCTGATGTTTCTCAGCACCTTCTTAATGCTTTTTCAGCAAAGGAAACTGCATTGCAAAGCCTAGCAGAATTAGAAAAAAAAGGAATATGGCTGCAAGACAGCCTAACACCCTTATGTAGTGGTTGACTTGCTGAAACCAGCTACTTATGTGTAGGGAAAGATAAACATAACCTGTAAGGTTAAGCACAAAAGGGATACACTGATCAGAAAAAGATTTATTTGCACCTATGAAAATGGACAGTAAGAAATGGAAACATTAATTGGTTTTAGGAAGAATGTTCCTCTTAGGTAGCTAATTATGTGGTTGCCAGGAGGTAGGCAGGTGAAGTTTGGAGTATTCTGTAAATGGGTTTATAAGAACTGTAAACTGGCTTATCATTTACTGTTACTCTGGAGATAACCTGACATACCTTCATATGTTGGTCACTACTTAGATAAACTTGAACTCCTTTGAATTAAGTGTGTTGTGCTGGGGATTTGCTTTACCACAAATATTTGGAGAAAAAAAAAAAAAAGTTGTTCCACAGTTACAGTTTTAAGGATGAGGCTAAAGAACAAGGTGCTTTTCACATATTTGAAAACATTTCTCTTATGAGCTTTTTGAGATTATTTGCTTTTGAATGAAGCAGGGGACAACTTCTGAAACAGACAGAAGAAAGCTTGCGCATTGCTGTGAAAAAACACAAAATTTGGCAAAAGTATGTGGTTTGAAGAAACCACAGTGAAGCTTACAGATACATAGTGGAGTGGTGTGACTTTGCTAACGTGCTCTATATATAAAATTCCAATCACTAAATGCTCACTAAAGCACATCCTCTTGCAAAGGCAGGAGCAGGGCCTGAGGTGTCTGCTGTTGACAGACCTCTGAGAAACGAACTGAGAAAGGATCCCATTTTCCTCTCATGCTGCCTCCCAAAGGGTAACCACCTGCTGCTACTCTTGCTCCAGATGTCAAGACCTGCAAGGTTTCACAAAACATGCTGACCTTGCTCAAGATGCCCATGGATCTCAGTCTAACAGCACAAGGGGAAGACTGGTTTTGGTTTAGGATTTTCTTTGCAGAAGGATAACAGAAGCTGTGACTTCTGTGCTGGAATATAAGTCGTGTCTTCATGGCAATTTTTGGCTTATTGGCAACATTAATCTCAGTTTATAAAACAAAGAAGCAAATGCTTCTGCTTCCATATAGTCCTTCTTTCACTCCTGCAGTAGGCCCACAATAAGGCAGATGTGCTGTCAACGTACCAGTAAGAAATCACAGTTTAAATGCACTTTAAATATCTCTTAGTGAGACTGAGATACTTAGAGCATTAGATTGTCTTTAACCAATGCCAGTAATTTTCTTTCTGTAGCCCTGATGTTTCTGTAGAATGTTAAAAATATTTTTAAGAAACTGGAAAAAAAAACCCCAAAAACCAAAAAGCAACACAAAATGACAACTAGTTCACTATTGATGCAAAAAATAAATCTACTGTATAACCCTATAAAATATGTTGGTAAGAATATTCAAGACCACTATGATCATCCTGAACTTTATCTTCTCTCCGTAGCAGCCCACTTCACTATTTCAAGGTAAAGCTAGCAAAAGGGAAAACAGAAAAGTGAAATGTTACCATGGTAATCTTTGCCACCAAAGACAAATGGAAGGTCTCTAGGAAAATGGCTCAAGTTTTAAATAGCAGGTATCCAGTGTATGCACAAAAGCATAAAGAAAGCAATCACTCTGGAGAATAGACATTACATTTTTCTTTGCATAGAGTCATTCCCCTGTTTACTTGCCATTAGTTTTCTCAGAACTTGGACTCCTATTTCCAAGCTGGAATTCCTAGTGTTTTAGTGGGAAATGAACTGTCAAAATAACCTAAAAAATGCAGGATTTTTCCCCCGTTATAATTTTAACATTTGGTTTTAATTTCTAAGCCAATTTCAATCTAGCACTACATGGAAAGTCTACAGCAGTAAACTAATGTAAAAAAAAATTGTAAATTTGTGCCAGCTATTCTAAACTCAGCAAACTTAGAGGTCATCTTACATTTCAAACTGATGGAGCTACATTATGGTAGTGTAAAGCAGAATTATTCAAACAACTAAAAGCAGTAAAATCATAACCAATAATTCTACATGGTTGGCAATCCCAGGTTAGATTTGAAAGTAATATTTTGCATTCCCACCCATACGGTACTTTGACACAGTAAAGTTGGGGTTCATTTGGGAATGTAACACAAACACACCCACAGTGACTAAAGCAGGGATAATTTAAAGTCACTGCCTTTTTCTGAAAGGGCTTAGATTAGCCTTTTTAAGAGAACAGTGGGTAATGCATATTTTAAAAGACTGTCCTGCTGAATATAAGAGTATGTGGAAGTAATTTAGAGACAGCAAAAGGGTTTTCAAAATTATGGTGAAACCTTACGTTTTAATTCCCTGAGGAGAAAGAAACTTTCAGTTACAGAGAATGGCAGAAAAATCATGAGCTAAGACTAAATTCTTGAAATATACCAAAAAGTTTCAGTTATTTAGTGATACGGGAATTTTGAACAGCTGCTCTGTTCTGTCATTACACTGTATTATGGAGATAAAGGAGTCTGAAATTAGATTAAATTCATATTAATCAAGATACTTCGAAAATTTTCAGAATATTTAGTTCAACCCTCTAAATTTATTTGTTAATCCTAGGAGTAGTATGAAGCATCCCTCTTGTGAAGTATCCCTCCTGTGAAGCTCTGCTTCAAATATTAAATTGATTTTAACTTCAATTATGGAAGCACAAACAACATTGGCATAATAACCTCAAGTAACATTTCACAGATGATGTTACTGAATATTTATTTACATAAACTAAACCAGGACCACATGATCCTATTAGGTATATGCATGCTGACTCTGAAAAGGCAGATTTGATTTTCGGGTGGTTTGTCCTCCTTCTGACAGCACTGCTGTGGGTTTTCAAATATTGCAAACTAGGGTTTCTTGTGTCCTTGTAATGAGTCTAAAGAGGTTGTAAATACATAGAAAAGCCTTTTAGACATGGTGCTTTTACACACAGCTGAATTTTTGGCATCAAATGAAACACAGAACTTGAAAGGTCTTCTTGCAGAGTCTTTGTCTGAACCAATTAAAAGGCCATAAGTATTTTTAAATCTTTCAATGTAAACTTATGAAAACAGAAGAAAGTGGAGGAAAATAACCAAAAATTATGATAACGTCATAATAACTAGAAAGCTAGGCAACTCTACCTCATGGAAAGACCTTATTATTTCTTGGATTAACTTAGCAATTAGTTTTAAAAAAAAATAAGGAATGGTATGGCTTCCTGTCACAGGATATAACAAAGCTCACTCAAATCTTGATGTCAGCTTGATTTAATTAATTTTAGACCCTGAAGCTGCTGTATTTTTAATTATTAGGCATATAAGCAGCAGTCTTAATAAATCCCAACAGTAAGTATAACAGCAAAATAATTTTCCTTTCTGCTCTCCCAGAGGCAGTGCTATTACATTTATTCTAAGGGCAGTGCTCAGATAGGAGATGAAACTGTTGAAGAATCTGAAGACAATTGTTCAGCAAGAATTAAAAGCAGAACAGATCTGTGAGGCTCTCATCTGAAAGGACAAAGCCCTTCTGTGCTGGAAAGAGTACTGGGCCCTGAAGGTTTACAGGATGAGTTTTGGTACCACAGAGCATTTTAGTCCATCTAGGATGATGGTGCACTAGCAAAAACCAGTCATGTGAAATTAGGTAAGGAGATTATTTTCCACTTGCCTTCATATATATGTCAAATAGGGAAAAAAGCCAAGGAACCAATATGTTGCTGTTCTGATGGGATTAGGAAAAGTCACATCACAGAGAGGCAATAAAGCTATTTAGCACCTGGTTCCCCACCCCAACTCTCTTAGATCTGCCAGAATCTTTGCTACCACAGGGAAAAGTAATTTTTAGCTAGAGGAAACCTTTACAAAAGCATGGTAAGGCAGTTAAGCTTTCTGGATTGGCTTACCAGAAATCTCCCTCTATTGAGGAAATTTTAACTAATACAAAGGCCCAGTTAAAAGCATTTTTAAAAGAAGCTAATTCTTTCCCACCAGATACATTTTTTTTCTTTTCTTTTCCTTGCAAAGCACTAATAATGGCATTTGGAAGGTTCCACTGATGGTGCTTAAATAACAATTACTTCAGCATGCAGACCACATCTGCAGAATGATCCAGATCTTACAAATGAAGGGCATAATTCAGTTTGCTACATGCCAATTTTATCTTCCACAGGTTATAACAACGGAAGTTGTAACATGCAGGAAAAAACATTTGGGGTATATATTAGCTCACTTTATTTCTACAATCCCTGCTGAAAGGAAATTACTTCGAGAATCCCCATTCTCACTTATATTAAGCTCTTATTCCTTCCCCTGGTCCACCAGATGCATCATCTTTATAAACTTCATCTGCTGGTTGGTCCACAGGGAAAGGACAGGAGTTGCTGCTTGTCAGTATTAGTACACCCAGAGCACATTTCATGAAAAGGATTTGCTCTGATTTAAAATTTCTGATCACTATGGACCAGGTAACTTGTGAAAAAAATCTCATTAGAAGAGAACTTTTTAGAGTTTGCTGTATCATCTGTCTGAGTTAATCAAATAAGCTAGCCTCAGACAAATCTTAAGCAGTCTGTAAATTAGGATGTATGATATTCCCAATCCATGTGATAACTTGGAGAAGCATAATTTTCAGATTTCTGTCACACCATTAAAAAAAAATAAATTATTAAACCCATGAAACCCAGTATCTAAAGACAGCTATTACGGAGGAGGTGTTTCCCTTCAGTAAATGCAAGGATTTATTTTTGTTTTGTCTTTTTTTTCTGATCAAGATTTCCCATCTGCTATGATATAAACTAAGAGAACTTGCCAGAGAGCTCTCCTCAGATTTCATTTGACAATCATTTGGACAATAAAGGTCACTTTTCTGTCAGGTGTCTCTCAGGTTCAGTTGCACTGCCTCAACCATAAAAAACCACACCAGTGCAGTAAGAGCAGTAATAATCAACTTTTGAAAGTCTAGGTGTGGTTTTTTTTTGATCTGATGGTGGCACAAACCCCAGCTCCGTGTCCCCACCACTCCACGATTTCCCCCTGCGTGTTACAACTTCCATTGTTATAACCTGTGGAAAATAAAATTAGCAAATTCTGAGCCACCTTGATGCTTTTCTGACTGTGGACCTACTGGTGGGGTTTCTCCATTCTACAGCACCTCAGACTAACTCCTGCTCTTCTGCTGTGGAGAGCCTTTCTTCAAACACATATTCTAGCCAAAAGCAGGCAGGCTGCAGAGAACACAGGGACACACAGAAAGACTAACAGAGAAGAGCAGACTGGTTATACCCTGCTTCTAATAGATGAGATGAGACTCTGCACTGGTCCTTACAGAGGATTCAGAAAGAGAAAAGTTTTAGAATGTCTCGTCTAGTCAACTGTGTGGCTTATGTGTGGTTCCTTATTAAGACACAGTAAGATTATCAGAGCCTGAAGCCTTCCAAAACCCTGCTTTCCCATATGGAGCCTGTCACATTCCATGTTTTTTATTCAGACACTCCAGGTCTGTATGACCTCAAGTAAAAAAAAAATAAATATATATATATATACAAAGCCCTCATGAGCATACACTATCAAGGTAGGGAATATGTTTCTCTCACAATAAAAACAAAAAAGGGGAAGGCAGGCTGAACCTTCTCAACACCAGATGGTGAGCAAGATATGAGTAGGAAGCAGAATCCGGGCCTGCCTTCTGCTTCCTCACCTGATGAATTCCCTCACCTACAGAGTAATGAAGAAATTTACTCCCCCCATATACTGTAAAAATATAACTACCTACAAGGCCTTATATATTTTTATATATATATATATATACACGTGTGTATATATATATCTATATATCTTATATGAGACATAGAGGGACATGAAGGAAATAACCTTTTCCTCTGCAGTAGAATTCATGTATTCATTTTCTACCTTTATATGTATAAACACAAAAGCTCTGGTTTGATTTGAAGTTCTTGTCCTTCATAAGCCACCCTCCCAAAGACATTTGAAATGTACAGAATCAGCATCAGCAATCATCCAGGAAAATGGAAGTGTCCAAATAATTTTGGAAGCCACGATGATGTCTTCATAACCAAAATGAAAAGTGTGCAAATATCAGACAGCTCATGAGATTCAGCACAATCCAGAAGCCATTGCCTGGTTTTATCAATCAGATTGCACACATTCACTTTCTATTTTAAAAAGTAATTCCGAGAACTAACACTTTTCCACTGAAGTAATGCTGGTACAGCAACTTTCACTGTGGTACAGAAAGGCTATAAGGATGAACAGTGTATTTATGTGCCTTTTAAAAGCCAGAGCAGTACATTTGAACTGGGAGAAGCAGAATCTTTGTGTGACAAGAATTAACAAAGCCCATGTAAAGGTCAAACTCCATACTGTAAGGCACCCAGTCACAAGCAGTGAGAGAGTTTAGAAGTGGTGCTGATCTCTATTTGCATTCTGGTAGCACCCATCACCTGCACCTGAGATTCAGACAGAATTGAGAAGCAGTCCTTCCCCAAGAGGCTCTATACTCAAACAGAAAAGAATTGCCCTCGGCATCTATAATATTTCAACAGCAAGGAATTAGGGCATGAAGTGTTTAACACAGCTACCAGCAGACAGAGATGATCTGAAGGAAAGCTGTGAACTAATGCACAAATTTCAGAATTTTTGAGGCAGTAATTTCCTCACATGGCTCTCTAATATCAGTAACTGGTGCCTTGGAGCAATTGCAGCTGTGGGATTGGCACTGCCAAAATCAACACAAGCCTTCAAGAGCTGATATATATACTCACATAACACAGTGTTCATCATCCCTTTGAAAGTCAGCAGATTTAAATAAAGCACTAAAAAAAGACTGCAGGGCTGGAGTCCTGGCTATCTCAGGATCAAACACTTCTGTCATGAAACTCCTTCTTTAACTTTTTGCATGTCCAGGTTACTCTAGATGCTATTACTGTAGCTAGCCCAGGCTGATAACCTAAAAGGTTTGACTTCCATTAAGCCTGCTATCAAAAGTAATCTGTCACTAAAAACAAGTATCACAAGAGTGCTATGGGCATTACAGTGAGCTCACCAAAGTGCATGATTCTGAATTGAGCTTTGCATTTTTTTCTCTTATTTATGAAGAAAAACAATGAAAAAGATAAGAGTATTCAACTTTGAGGTATCTACAGTCATCTAAATAGCACAGAGTGAAAGGCAAAACCAGTGCTCCAGGGATCAAACTGCTGCCCATGGCTTCACTTCATGGCAGGACTTAGGGAAGGCAGTGCCAGTCTCCTTGCTCTCAGGGAGGGACAAGAGGCTGAGGACACAAGCAAGAACAAGGGAAATGTTGCTTAGACACATAAAAAAAAAAATAAAAATTCACCATCAAAGTGAGACAGGGAACCTGAAAAGCTGCAGAATTTGCATCCTTGAAGACCCTCAAAACCCAACTGGAAAAGCCCTGAGTAACCTGCCCCTCCTGGTCCTGCTTAGAGAAGGGGACCAGGCTGGAGACCTCCAGAGATCCCTTAGAGCATGAATTATTCTGTGCCCTCATTATCAGAGACATTCTCAAGGAGCAGGTGTACATGAGAGTACAGCTGCATCCCACACCTCCTAACAGCTTTCAAGCTGGCTCAGCTTCCAGCAGTGCTGCCTCTGCCAGTTCTGCACAATCTGCCATTATACACTTGTTCTCTTTCATCTCTGATCTCCCTTATCAGAGATGCCCACTGCCCTGGGGGAGTCCCAGCCACTACAGCCCCCAGGAGCAGATGGCTAGCACAGCATTCTGACATGTGAGGAGGAATAAATTGTGTAATTTTTCTGGCTGACTGTTCTATTTATTTATATTTTTTAAATCTCTTAACTCAACAGGCATATTGTAAAGACATATCCAGCTTGCTATGGACCTGGGGTCTGTTTTTGCTAGGACTAATTATACTAAGCACTGGAATGCAGTAGTGTATGGTCCGTGTGAGGCAGGTATCTGTCAAACAACTTGCAAATTATATACTGGAATTGTTGTTAAAGATCCTGAATGTTACCCTCCAGTGTTACTAATCCTTTATGCAGATACGGGCTGTATAATTGCCAGTTGGGAATTACAATGACACGTTACATGACTAATTTTTCAAATTATAATCATGCTGTTCCCCCCACCCTCCTCCTTCTACTTTTTCTGTCAATCTTCTTTCAGTCTATTTTGTTGCTGTTTCTCTTGGCAGAACCACCTTCTTCAGTAGCAAGTGGAAAACTTTGAAAGTGGGTAATACAGTATTTAAATGTATTGCAAAGAACAGACAGAGAGAACTACGCTGTTGCAGGTCTCAAACCCAACCCCCACTACCCAAACCCTATGTAATGCTGCTTCAAAAGCTGATTTTCCCAAAGAATATTCAACCTCTAATTATAATTTTCCTGATGAGATAAATAACCAGAACTGTCACACTATGCTTAGGAGTAAGGGAGACACTTGTTGATATGTTTTCTGTGTGAGTCATCCAGTTTCTGTATTTAGAGAAACAGTTTCAGAGAGTAACATTCTAAGTTGCTAAACTCAGTTTCCTGTACATCCTATAGCCCTTTGATCCTAGAAGTGGAACACGAGAAGGCATTTTGACACAGGTCACGGAGCCTAAGGCTCAAAGACACCAGTTGCAGTGTTTGTTTTTTTAAACATATAAGAATTACTTCCCCCAAATCAGGAAAGGCTCAGGATTTCCTAAGCACATAAGACAGAAGCCTTCAAAATGGAGTTGCCAGTGGGCACTTCTTCACAGTATGACACTATATTTTTCTCTCCCTCAGGACAGCTTCCAAATGTATTTTTGATCACATGCATTGCCACCACAGGCAGAGGCCTGGCTACAGTGGGTTTGCAGGCTTAGGACAAACTGTCATAAATTTCTTTCTTGCTACTAACACACACTAATTCACCCCTTACCTTGCCAGAGACTGAAAGTGTTTTTTGAGAACTGCAGCTACCTGAGATACAGAGAACCCAAGAAGTCCACTCGGTTGCAACTTCCTGCAAATGCATCAAGACAAAATTATGATTGTGACTACTGATGCAATTTCTACAATCATTTACACTGATGCCATCTATTGCACAAGAATTCATTTAAGGTTCCATACAGGAAGCATTATTCTACAAGCCCCTATATTAACCAGCCTGGAATACAAGGCAAATCTGCCATAGAAAATTGAAGACAATGCAAGCCAGGATGTGTTCATTACCTTCCTTTACCTCTCATACAATCTCAGAGTGTGACAGATGATAAAAAATAGTATTTCTTAATTACATGAATAAACTCTCTAATTCACCACTAATTATCCTTTGAGAGCTTCATCAAAAAAGAAGAAAGGCTCTCTCGAATTGAGGTCCTGTAGTAGCACCCCTCAGTATTCACATCAATGAATACAAAGAGAGATGAAGCCTAAAAGAACGAGTCTGGACATCAGACTTCCACTTATTGCCAAGAGACATCACTGAACAGCAAGCTTGACAGCATATTAAGTTTCAAATAATAATTATCAGGGCAAACAGTTTTGCAGATCCAGAAGCAAAGGCCACCTCACTACCTGACAAAGATTGCTTTCCCAAAGTGGATGCATTCAGCCAAGGAAGAAAGACCATGTGGTCACAGATCAGCTCCTGAACAACACATTTCTAACAAAATCACTTCAGGAAAGTGTTAGCAATTCCTTGTTGGCATCTGACAACCAAGAGGCAGAAGTCAAAATATAAAACCATGCCATACTCATTCTTATAGTAGATCTAAATACTGGGTGGAGTGGTGGTGTTCTGGTCTTAGCCAGGTTTTATTTAGGCTCTCTGCCAAAATGGGGTCTGCAAATGAAGATACAACAACCTGAAATGAATAGAGATGCAAACTCAAAGACAGCTTTATGTCAAAGATGGTTTTCCCCCTGTGTTAATATGATTTTATATGTGGATACAAAATAAAAAAAAGGAGCTATTAGCTTCCAAGCTAAAATGAATAAGATGTTTGGCTGGATAGCTATGGAAAAATATATAGGTGTGATGTAGCATAGAAAAATGCATGGAACCTACTTCCAGTACATGTAACTCTGGCAAGCATTACCACCTATTTCATGATTCCCAAGTGTAGGCTAAGATTTTAAAAGCTGAGGGGTGAAAGAAGGAACAAGAATAATCAACTCTCTAACCAGATTCCATCAGTGCTTACCTAGAGTAAGACTCCCCAACAACCTAGGTGCAGAAAAGATCTAAAACTACAATAAAGTACAAGACAGCTATATATTTGATTCTTGTCACTAAACAGAAAACCCTGCCTCTGGCAAAAAGACAGGGCAATCGCTTTTTCCATCTTCCTTCCTCCCCCAACCAAGTCATGGAAGCAGGATGAGTTATTGCCTGATGAAATATGTAAATATACAACTTCATAGATACTTAAGATATTGTGCAGTAAGTGCTTCACTACCTATTTATGTGAGAGGTGGGTCTGAAGAATGAGAGCATAGGGGGACTTATTTATTGATAGAGTTAAGCTTTCTAAAAATTGCAAAATAAATTCACACTTCAACTTCTCTGGTAACACAAGAACCTTTTTAGAGGGTACTATTCCTGATTGCAAAGTGCATTAGTTAGAGAAAAAAAGACATTTCTTATTACCATTCACAGCTAGTGGCTACAAGTTTGGAAGATTCCCAATTTTATCACAAAGGAAAAAAAGCTGAGCTAACCACAGCATTTATAATCCTTCTAAAGGTACCCACACATAATTGGGCAGCTGTTCATGGTTAACAGGATAAATCTTTTGGAGGTAAAGAAGCACCGAGAAAGCACAGAGGGTCTTTAATCCATAGGAAGTGAGATAAAAATAATATGATTTGCAAAAAAAATCTGAAATATTTGTGGAGTGCAGAAATAGTCTTTTTGTACAGCTTATAATGATAGAGGCAGTAGAGGCAGAGGGGCACACAGTACAGGGAGTTAAACTTATGTGGTTCTTAAGTAGGATAAGACTTTTCTTTCACTGAACAGATACCCCCTCTAAGTGCCTGCCCAGGTGCTGAAAGTCACAGCAGGCCCCACCAAACCTCATGATGCCATCACCTTCAAGGTCAGACTTCCCAATGAGAAAAAGTAAAGGTGATGCACACAGCATCTCCCTTGGGGACTGGCAGAGTCCAGGATGACTTCACTCTTAGAGGTGGCAACACCAGCATCAGCTGGAGCAAGTAACTGATATTTCTGTACTTTGTCAAAGCTTAATGGTTGCAGAAACCCAGCAGGAGAAAACCTGAAGACTCAGCAAATGCAGAAATAGACATATTTTAGCCAATTAACAATCTTTCACAATCAGTCATTAAAATATGTCCAATGGTGTGTCTACGTGAAAG
This sequence comes from Heliangelus exortis, assembly GCF_036169615.1. NCBI lineage: Eukaryota > Metazoa > Chordata > Aves > Apodiformes > Trochilidae > Heliangelus > Heliangelus exortis. The sequence goes on from NC_092423.1 coordinate 46,091,684, forward strand.
TGCACTCTGCTCTGTTTAAATGCTACCATAGGAGTGCTAACCACAGTATGACTTTTTGCTTTATTATACACATTTTATGATGGAGAAAAAAGTTATCAGGCACCTAAGACATAAAAAGTGAAACGTGATTTTCCCCTCTGGAAAAATAATTCATCATAGTTGGCATTTAGTAGAAACCAGAAAAAGAAATTCTAATGTGATGATACACAATGAAACTGACTTGACCCAAAAATCAAACATCTGATCTAGATAAGTAGTGAAAAACTCTATTTACACAATTTTTTTTCTGCTAAAAATAAAAATCAGTAAATTTAGTTTCAAAATTTCACACTTTTTTTTGACAGAAATTTAACAAGTAACAATTTTATAGATATGAATTTTATTTATCATAAAAGTTTAACAGCTTTTTCAGATTAACATATTTTGAAAAACATTTCCCAAACAAGATTATGCTAAGAGGATTTTAGAAGCCAAACCCAGAGGGGAAAAACATTAATCAGAAATCAGTCAATGCTGGGCAAGTAAACATACAGTGGTCCTGATGAAGACGAAGAAAGGCTGATGCTCACTGTAGCTGAGGGATGTCCCAGTGCATTCCAAGGCTTGGAATGCATCAATTTTACAAATGAAGAGAGGTACAAGCAATATTGAGTCAAACACTGAGGAGCCAGAATGTCAGGCTGGCTTTTGATATGACAATTTTTTTTCTTCCTCATCCTTGGAAGAAATTCTTGGCTTGCAATCCTTTACTACTTCACATATTTGTAAATTTGAGCCTTCTAATTAGATATTATCATCTCCTGTTCTCTTGTTCAACCTCCACAAACCCCATATCATCCCTGATTGCCACCAACAAACATGCTCAGCTACTGTAAGGGGTAATGTTCTCACTTGCCGCTTAAGTGCAGACACTTAATCCTGGGTATTTTTTATTAGCTCTTAATTTGTCATTTTCCCTGAAAGTCCCTCAGCTTTTGCAAAAATGAAAGTCTAAATAATTCTAATCTGTAATTTGCATGCTGCTTACTATGTGGAAAACCTGTGTTACATATATATATATATATATATATATATATTCCCCTCCTCCCAGTTCAGCAATCGCAATATTTTTGCACAGGATTTACACAGTATTTACTCATTCCAGAGAAAATTATAATTTCTCTTACTATGACTTGCTGAAAGTCCATGGAGCAAAACACAGGCAAGCATTTACATGTTAATACCAAAAATAAAGTTGCAATATTCTATCTTTATTCATTCCCTACAAGAATCCAAGCTCTTTTCTGTGCTACTGCAACACACAAAGCAAAGGTTTTAACCATGCTGACTGCAGCAAAACTTCTCTAATAACAGTACATTAATAATACTTAGCATTTTCCAGCCATAGCTTTTAACTTTCCAGCCACTGAACTCCACCAGCTCAGCATCATTAAATCCATTCTGCACATGGGGAAGCCTGAAACATGGAAACTTCCCCAAGGTCACTTGCCAATCAGGTGAACAGCTCGGACTGGAACCCAGAGCTCCTAAAAGACGGATTAGTCCTCCAGGCACTCAGCTGCACACTCACTTTGGAGGCTTCTTAATGCTAAAAAAGATACCTAATTAGCACTGGTATTTAGATTTTTTTAAAATAGATGTCTCTCCTACTCTCCCTTTCAGTTCCATTTTTAGATACTTTTCTTAAAAACCAAGTGCAGCATTGCAGTCTGCTGTGCATTATGCAAGTATAGCTTTATTCTGTCTAGCAGAATTGAAATTCTTCACAGTGTATACTTCAGAAATAATTAAGACAGATCAGGATAGCAGAAAACCCTGCAGAGATGAACCTGCCAAAGCAACCAGTTTGCACATTTCTCTCCCCCTTCAGCCAGGGGACAAGAGAATAAACCAAGCAAAAAGATATGGTGTCTGTGATCCACTGCAATGCCAAAGCATGGTAAGGAGAAGGAGATCAAGAGACAGAATACAAAAGAGAGAGAGAAAGAGAGAGAGTGGTGGGAGAAAACAGGAGGAAGAAAACAAACAGAGCAGCAGGAATTTTTGGAAGAAATTGCATCAATTTTTATGTACAGCTTGTGAAAATAATTTTCACTGCTATTTACTTTAAATTAGTAAATCCCTTAAGTACAATATGAATTGGATCTTTCAGAGGACTTTCATAAAAGCAGAACAAGACACATATGTGTCTAGTGAAGACAACATGCACATGGCAGAGCTAAAACTTCCTCTTTTTTGCTATGCCCACAGTGAGTGAATGCTCCTATCAAATTCTATCTGAAAAAGAAAAACACATTTTCCTGGCATTTACATGACAAAGTCACAGCTTCCAAGTTCTATAAAACTTCTAATATCAATTCAAGGACCTCAGATGGCAGAAATACACAACTTTCACAAAAGTACAAGCTGCAAGATGAGGCAGACTACTTAAAGATATTTCAGCTTCCTTTTGCCAGATGGTTTTGCCTCCTTGAAATCAATAGAAGATTCCCAAGCAGCGTTATATCTTCATTAGTTTTCCACAACTAAGTCATAAACCAAACTCTTTTGTTATAGCTGGATGCATCAATGAACAATTACAAGGTTCAGTTATTAATTTGGAGTACTTCTTTTTCTCAAGTACCACCCCACGGTTTTGCCTAATTTCAGTGGGTTTTTTGCTGTTTTCTTTTTCCCCGTAGAGACTGAAATGCTTTACACTAATACTTGCACCAGGTAAACAGACAAGATGTATCCTTTGGCTGGCTAATATCACATCTACCATCAACTTTACCATGTTTCCACTCTAATGACATTAAAGCACATTACAGTGAATTGGTCCTCCAAACAAAACCACCATCTGAAACCAAGATTCCATTTACGACTGTTCCTGGGGCTGACAAAGCTCCACTCTATTGGAATGGTGTTCTGTCTGCCCACTGAACCCAGATTTCTATTTTCTGCTGTAATTTTCATGTTATCAGAAGCATTGCTCCATTTTTACATTAGAGTTAATCCAAATACATACATGCTCCTCAGGGACAAATGTAGGCAGTGCAGGTAGACTAGTTAATAAATTTTAGACTAGTTAATAAATTTCAGTTAACAAATTTTCCTCAAGTCTTACTGTAATGCACATTAAAAATATAATGCATAAGTAATTAATTTTCATGGTCCATTAAAACAATTATATTTGCTACTGATGCAAATTGTTAGAGGCTAGGTAGAGCCCTACCTTTCAACTGGGCATTACAAGAAACTCTGTAGTGAAATGAGGCAACCAGGTGCCACTAATTACCAGGTAGTGGGCATGAGCTTGTGTTAAGCCCACCTGTGCCTGATTAAGGCAGGCCCCAACTGTGCCAGATGTTGCAAGACGAACCTCTCTTAGGGCACGGCACTCCAAGGTCCAACAGGTGTTCCAGCAGACAGTGCCCTGAGTTGGTTGCTCTCAGGACTGGTCAGCCTGGCTCGGTGCTACTACTCCAGAACCTACTGACCTCTCTGCTGCTTTGCTCAGGAGTGAGCTGAGCCTGTGAGTTTGAGCCTCACGTTTTATTGGCCCCCCCAGTCCTGCTCATGCGCAGTTGGGGCCCACCCTAATTAGGCACAGGTGGGCTTCACACAAGCTCATGCCCACTACCTGGTAATTAGTGGCACCTGGTTGCCTCATTTCACTACAAAACTCAAACAAAATGTAAAGAACATCCAAGATTAACTCTGTGTTGAGAATCTCTTAAGAGAAATTAAATTCTGTTGCTTTCTGATTTCCATAGCGGTAGTCGAACTGGGAGTGTGAAGGAAGAAGAAAGAAAGAAAAAACCCAAACAACCAGTTCTCTCAATTATTCAAATAAATCTGTGCTGGAAACAAATAGTATGACACTTTTTGAGACCCATTTTGAGCCGATTGGAAATGTTTGAATTTGGGCTGCACAAAGTCTGAGTGCATATGGCATGGCTGTGTTTTCATTAGCTAATTCAGAAGAAAAGGAGCAGTGCCTGGGTGTCTGCCTCTTAAATGCCACTGGCAAAAGACCACCATCAACAAAGCAGCTCCTATGAAGGAGAATAATGACTTCCTACAGACCAGGTAATGCCCCCTCCTCACAGCTTGGCTCAAGGGTGATAATCAAGAGGCCATCAGGTGAATTATCATCTGACAGCAGGTTTTGAGAACAAGTGAGAGAATGACACAGCAGATGGATGTGAAGGCATGAAAGGATTAGGTGTTCATGCTCCCACTCACAACAGAGACAGAGAGGTTTTTATATGCAGACAGTGAGACCAGGATCAAAACGTGGGGAGATTCATGCAGGAGACTCGTGAAAAGCTGAGGTGGACAGCCAGATATTTGTGTGTCTTATTTTGAATGGGTCTGTACATAACCCTCCTGCAGTCCAGAAGGTAAAATGTTACTGGTTTAGAAAACCTGAAAAAAATATGCATTTTAATGGAATTTTTATTTTTTTTTCCAGAGCAGAGAATTACTAGAAGGGTGTTGCTGGGATTTAGCACCTTAGGTACTGAAAAACTGGTCTCAAAACAAATGGAATGAATGCCCTATTTCTAATAAATGAGCAAAGAACCCCACATCTTACACCAACATTTTCACTCCAGAGGGCAAGGAAACTAGAATGTACTTAGTTAAAGGACTCAAGGAGCTACAGACCTCAGCAAGGTGCCCAGACACATTAGGTTATGGGCATCTAACATGAAGACGTTGTACAAAGCTTTGTAAGAAACAGAAATGTACTGTACACAAAATGAAGACTTGAAATTAATAATATAGTTTATATAATAATATAAATAATAATATAAATAATAATATGTTTTATCATAACTGAGTTAGAAATTAATATGACACACATATAAGAGGAAAATATCCTTTGAATGTTAGTATAAAGAGATAAATCTAAACCAAAATGCACCAGGAGAATATGTGCTAAAACTGGAAAATTGGGAGACTGAAGGTTCTTCGGTTCCTCACAAGATCTATACTGTCATTGCTGTAGAGACATTTCTGAGCATTGAGATTCTATACAGAGTTGAGTCTTACCTTTTAAGAGATGTGCTGTAAAAGGAGATATGCTTTAAATGAACACAAACTCCAAAATTTTCACTGGCTTATTGATGAGTTTACAGGGTTTGGAAGACACAAAGGCTAAATTTTGGCTCAATTTTCTACTCCTGTTTTATGTTTCAAATACTGGCCTATGTATCTGCTCACTACTAAATGTTAATGTACCTGTCTGCCTTGGAAGATGAAAACCAGCTACCAAAGAACAGGTATCTCCACTAGGGTCATGCCTTGAGATGGTAACTCAATATGACAATCAAATTGACCAGGAGATGATTTATAATCTGCCAAAGTCAATGCCACTCTTTTGGAGAAAGATAATGGGAAAAAAAAATACACTAAAGAAAAAGGTACATCTCCCAGAGGAGTTTTAAATTCCTCATCCAACTCAAGCAATGTTCATTAGCTTTCAAAAAAAATTTCAGCCATCCCTAAGTCATTGCTTCTGCTGCCCACATCATACAGGAATTAGAGTCTCAAGCTCTAGTGTGTAAGGTGAGCCATCTTTATAAAAAATTATGCTTACGATGCATTATAGCCTTTTGTACAGCAAGAAACTGCTTCTGACATCAAAGAACTGATTGTCATATTCTTAATACTTACTAGAAATAAAACTCAGGAGTATTTGAGCATGGCCCTAGAGCAGATCTGAAGAGCACAAACATCATTACAGGAAGTCTGTACCTGTTTGTACTTTTCTAGTTCAACTGAACTCTTTCTGCTCACCAGAATATTACAACATTACCTCTTGTAGAATTACGAAAAAACATATAGGGAGGTGAAGAAAAAGGAGAACAACCTGAAAATGGAGTCATCTGAAGATATTTCTAGCTCACTGCAGTGCAGTAAGATGTACAGACAAGCAGCAGCAGCAGCTAATCAGAAAACCATCTCCATTACTTCTACTATCTTATTAAAGGAAAAAAACAGAAAAGACAGGAGAAGAGGAACTGGGGAAGGACAGAAGAGGACAGGTCATGCTCCATCTGAGGAGGAACAGGAACTCACAAGAGGCTGTGGTGTTTTTCCGTGAAGTTTTCCCCAGAAGAAATACTGACTGATAGGTAAAAAATAAAAATACCACCCCACCCCTCAAAACAAGAAAAATAGCCCCTACCAAACCAAAACATCTTAGAAGACCCTAAAGAATGACAGCCTCTGCTTTCCCTACAGAAATCTGTAAATCCCACAATCCAATTAATAAAAGAGATAATAAAATGATTAGCAGCAGTGTTAGTTAATTTATTCACTGAAAAATACCTCAAGCAGTGTCTCAGGTCTCATAAATAAAGAAAATGCTTATCGCTGAGTTACAGGTTGGTGACTGAAGGCTGCACAGGATCATGGGAAAAGCATTGACTTCAAGGGTCAGAAATAGCATCTTTATTACATAGCTAGAGATTTTTCTTCTGAAATTAAATTCTTCTGAGGCTTTTTTTTTTTTTGGTGGAATCAGCAAAAATTGTTTTCAGTGCAGTTCATCAGCATCCACAAACCTGGCTGCCTGTTCCGCTGTCCATGCGGGTCAACTCAGGACAAGAAGAAGAAAGAAGCGTAACATGAAATGGTTGAATAACTAAGTAGGAACAAGCACTGACTCCACAGCACCCTGTGTTGCTGGAAAAGATACTGCTGCCATTCTTCTGCCTCCTCACTGGGGGAAACAGTGTAGGTTTTCTAAGGTAACATACAGAGCAGGAGCAGGTGCCCTGGAGAATACATCCTCCTTCAGGTTCAAGGGCCGGCGTTGGGAGACATGGCATCATCTACTTGGGATCCCTATGATTTTGAGGCCCTGTGTCAAAGGGCACACACTTCATTCACAGGTAGTATGTTAAAGCTTAAACTTCAAGTGAATGTTGATGGGAAACAAGTGGGGGCGGAGAGTCTGTGAGCAGAGAAATATATAGCATCAGGAAAGGACTCAGCTCTTGTGATCAGCTTGTGTTCTCCACCAAAGGGAAAGACAACCATCTTTGTCACATTTGATCAGCTGCTTTAATAACCAAGGTTCAAAATTAAACGATAAGGATCTGAGTTATTTCATTCACCTTTTTTGTCTGATTAAAAAGGCCTTGGTCAGTGCTACACCACCACAGCAACGGCTGCTTTTGGAACCTGGCTTGCAATGCAGACAAGGACTATCACAGTAACTGTCTGAGTAATGGCACCTTGGTTCCTATTATGTGTTTGCTTTTTTTTTTTTTTCCCCTCGTGCTATCTTTAAATATCATGGCTCCATTAGTCTCAAAAGGGTGAGTTCATAAATCCATAATACCCTCTGCAAATAGAAGCCTGGCAGAGTTTTCTTAACAGATGTTAAGAATCATAACGGGTTGCGCTGCTATTTTGTCTGGTTATTTGCCAAAGTAAGCCCAAAGCATCCCCACCAATAAGCTGGCATTTAGAAAAACACTCCAAAAGACAGTGGCAGCTGGATGATCTGTTCACTAATATTCTTCCTTCCACTCCTCACCCATCAGTGGGATTTGCTGCAAAATGATTAAGTGCCTTACCACCATCTGCGCTCAGGTTCCATTAGTAACCCAAGCGTTTCAGGAGCTCCCCGCCCTGCTCAAGTTATATCCAATTGCTGCTTGCTGATTCATCAGTCCAGCTAAGCAAGCTTGGAAAATGTGACAGGTAACCAAACACTCTTGGAACAAATTAACCTCTGCAAAAAACAGAAATGTCACAACTCGGGAACAAATCAACCCCTACATAAGCAGGTACTTTGTGTCCTGTCCTGCCAGTGTTAGCTACTGACAAATACCAGGAAAAGCTCAGGTCAGGCCACAGCTGCTTTACACAGGGCACTGAACAATAGGCCCTTACCTTGCTTGCTGGCAAACACTGCAAACCCAAGCCTTCTCCTTCTTGTGGTAAGAACAGCAGCTCTTGCAGATGTTGTACTTGCAATCCTGGCACTGTCGCTTGCTGTTGATAAGAAAAGTGAAGGGGGAACAGCAGCGAATACAGCAGTGCTCATTGAACTTCTCTTGTTTAGAAAGGATGCTGCACTTGTTACCCTCTTCATCCAGCTTCTGCTTCATTTCACTGGAACAAAAAGAACAAAAATATAATCAAACTTTCGATGGGAAATCTCCTTTTTGCCTTTCACCTCTTCCCACATATTCATGATTCTCTCTTAATAAAAACTTTTGCAGGTGTGAAACAAATGTCAGAAAAGCATATTCTAAATCCAGAACCAGGAAGCAAAAACTCCTATGTTTCCTGGAAGTCACCACTAGCTGATCCATTTAAATTCTCTGAGCCAGGACAACCCATTTCCATACTCTCAGCTCCAGTGAGACAACCCACTGCTTCTGGTGCTCCAGCTGTGCAAGGTTTTAGTGTCATTTGACAGTTCAGGGCTGCTTTCAGAAAACCTCACAAATCAAAAAAATCAGTCTGTGAAAGTCAAAAGGTTTGGTGCACAGTAATAAAAAATTCTACCCATAAACAGTTTTGAAAACAAAAGTGCCAAATTTGCTTTGTTCTGACCCCTGGGGTCACATTATTCATAATAGCTCCAATTTGCCAATGAATGTTAATCACAGTCTTAATTTCAGAGATTTGGGTGTTTTACTTGTTAGGACTAATACTGAGCTAACTGTTAGTGAAACTGTGAAGTCCTCCTGAAGTTTTCTGTATTCCAACAGAAGAGCTTATTTATTAAAAATAGCAAATTACTGAATACCATGCACACAGAATTTATTTTAATTTTTATCTCCCACTTTACAGCGCTTTTGATATTTTACAAATTGGGCAATAAATTCCACAATGTAAGTAATAAACAACATCCAAAAAGAACAACTGTGTAAGTAGACAAGTCTGCAAACTCATCACACAGTTTCTGGCATGTGCAACTAGGATATATATTGCATACTTATTCAGAAACTCAACCAAGATAATCTATAAGCATCATTACAAGCCAAGCCTGGAATGCTAAAATGGCTCACATTACTAGGCTATACATCATCTTATTTGCAATTTCTGCCTGAGATTCATAACTCAGAATAAAACCAGCCTATTTTATGAAAGTCTGACAGTTCAATTCTAAACCTGAAGCCTAAAAGGCAATTAAGGCAGTGATCTAAAGCATAGAATTTTTGAACTTGCACATACATCATATTTAACCATATTCCAGATACACAACTTTTACAAATTTAAGACTTCAAAACCATGTATGATTCTGTCGTTTGTCCCCTATACAAGGGTTTGGCTATGCTAAACCAGATGCTCAAACTAAAGAAAATACCCTTTGAAGTTTCAAGTAAATAAGCTTTCTATATGATTTTTGTCCAGAGGGAAAAAATTACCTGCTTTTCCATATTTTAGAGAGTGCTCAAGGTAAAAAAGGTAAGAGAGGAAATCACTGAATTTCACAAGTCCAACTGGCTTCCTCATGCAAACTGCTAGAACTATACCATGGATCAAGTGGGATGGTTAGACTAGTTTGTCTTATTCTCATTCCTCCCTCCTGTCATGATACCACATCAACCATCTTCCTAGGGGAACAGGAGAAGTGAGCTGTTTCCTACATCACCCCTCCATCCACGTCACACATCCTACTCTGCAGCAACAGAATGAGGCAGAGCAACACTTCTGAACAGGAGGTCAGGCAGGAAACCATGTTCCCAGGAGGGAAGCTGGTGAAGGTGAGGGCTATCTGATACAATGAAGTTTTCTGGCATGAAGAAGTGTCACAAGCCCAATCCATCTATAATCTTTGCTTCAGGCTGGAGACTCCAAGCATCAGATACTGGCCTCCTTGTAAACTAAGTTCCTCCTTGACTAAGGAGTCAAGGTCAGGAAGAACAACAAAAGAAGAGAATTATCTTGTCCTCACACTGCTTTATTATCTCCCAGAATTAGTAACACTGATATTTGGTATGATCAGCCACACTGGCAAGCTCAATGGCATTTTGAACCCTCATTAGGGCTCTTGTGCATGATACCAAGAAAGACAAATCACAGAAGCAAGGCCACCTATTAAAGCACAGAAATAATGGTCACATAATATAAAAACAGGCAGTTCTACAACAGAGCTAATAAAGCCTGATACATAGAAAAAAACTAAGCACACACTGAAACCTTTCCATTGGTACAGGCATTAATTACATCCTTCTCCTCTGTCTGCCTGCCAACATCATTACAGTGGTAGAACCTTAATATCATTAAAGCATCTGCCTCACTGTTAAATAGGACTAAAATTGGCCAACAGATTCAAAAAGTCAATAGGGTTGGACAGGCTGAGAGAGAGCATGATAGAAAAAGCCTCATTTCCACAGGAAACCAGGCAGAACAGAAAAGAAAGCAATGCTCATCCCTCTGGTGACCGTAACAAATGAAGGCCCTGGCGCACTGCCTGCCAAAGGCTATTCTAGTTTCTATCAGGAGTCAGATGGCAAAGGGGACTGTCAACAGGACTTGTCAGCTGAAGCCAAAAGGCTACTCTTCACACACTTTTCTTGGAAATAAAATATGGAATTTCCATGAAAGGGAAGTGCTGCATACCACTAGTAGGCAACTGAATCCGCCTGGGTTGAGGAAAATCACATGGGCAAAGGGGAAAATAGGGTCTCCTTTATTCTCAGCAATACTGAGAAAATCTCACTTCCACATGGCTTCAGCTGAATGTGAGGGAGGTTTGCATCTTCAGCTCACTGAGGTCAGCAGGATGATTAATGTGAGCTCCAATCTCAATATGCTGAGATTGTAGTGCTGAAAGCTGAGAAAGCTTGTAGTGCTGGAACCCAGGAGATAAAAGTGGAAGTTTGAGGCATCTCAAGCTTGAAAGTCTTATGCTTTTACCTTCAGGATGTTCCAACAGCTTGGTGCAAGCAGCTGTAACAATGGGCTAAGGAATGGGCAGCAGTCAGTTACACTGATCCTCTCATACAGTGAAACTTGCTTCCAAAAGGGTGACAGTCCCCTGCCCATGAGCTGACTTTTCCTAAGTTCCAACCAGGTTGAACCAGACAGCCATGGCAAACATTCCCTCTTCCTCTCTTATTGCAACACCATTTCCCCCCAAAAAACACAGATGAGGGGAATGGGAAAGAGAAAAGGGGGAAAATGTCTGTGCACTGATGCTTATTTACTTCCCCTGCGGCATTACTTCCCGAAGGAACATAATGTATTTATAGGTATGCACATAATATGTGTCCAAATAAAACAAGCAACAAAAAAATTCCCTTTTGGGCAAAGGAATGAAGAGTGGGAACCACAAGTGACAGAATTTATTCACATCACTTAATTCACAACTGAGGATGCTCAGCTATTATGGTTATGTGTAACATAGTAATAACAGACTGTGGAGAAGAGAACTCCTGCTGTTTGAATGAATCTAAGATTGGATTTCATTTTGTTTTTTGAGTGGCTGCATTTCACCGATTGCCCATACAAAAAAACCCCACAAAGAATACTCAATAGATACCAAATTGTCTGTCACCAAGACTAATTCTGTCAATGAACATTTTATTTAACTATCATTTTTAAAATACACGGGTGCATATTTAGCTTTTTCCAGAGGCTTGCATTAATTCATCTGCAAGAGTCTGCATAATAAATATATAACCTATTTCAGTCATTGATCTGGGAGATAGACTCTGGGCATGTAATCTCACAATAAGTCAGGTTAAGAATACTTTCCAGCATAATGCTTTGGATGTAGGTTTTGCTATTATATTTTGAAGATGAATAGTCATCTTTCCCCTCTTCACCCACTATATTTTTTGCTTTTTTTTTTTTTTTTTTAATTACTTAAATAGCTTTCATTGCTATGATTTTTTTTTTAGCGTCTGAGAACTGAACTCATGAGAAATACAGTATTCTGCTTTGCTGGTTTGTACAGTGGCTTAAAAATAATACAGTAGGTTAGGTATCATGTTATGCTGAAGAAAGGTATTGCACAGCAAATTGTTAGGGAAGATTTGGCTTAAATGTGGCTGGTGAGTTGAGTAGAAATGCAGCACATCTCATTGCATGATGGTGCTCCACCAGCTGGGCAACAGCTTCTCTAAAGTACCTTGTCTGATCATTCATCTTTGGACTCTGTGAATTAGCAGCTCCTTTTTTTATATATATACAAATAACACTTCTTCAGAATTGCAAATATAGGACAAACCTGGAAAACTGAAGCTACAGGATTTGTTTTCATTGTTCCTTGCTGCCAGTGATTTGCAGTGATTTGTCCAAAGTCACCAGCTTTTTACATGTTTTGTACTGCTGTATAATAGCAGTAACAGTAAAACTTGAAATGGGAATAATAAGCTTGCTTGCTTAAATATATAGAGAAATATTATGAACGTCTTCACAGCATCTTTCATTTAGTGGACATATAATCCTCTGCACTGTTGTATCCTTGTAAGCAATATATTTACAGCTAATAGTCACATCAAATGACCTTCAACCTTGTATTTTCAACCACAAGACCTCATTGCCTTAGCTAGATAAAATTTGTACAATATACAGCTAATTGAATTCCTACTTATTAGCAAGTATGATAGGGTGTATTTGGTGTAGGTCTGCAATACTGAATGCTCTGTTAGAGCTCTGGACAGGCTTATTCTGGTGGGATTCAACACAACCGAGACATTTCTTCCCTGTGATTGCAAAATTTCAGGTTCAAGCTGGCAGGTTACAAGAAAGCTGGGGTAAGGCTTTTTACATGGGTGTGCAGTGAGAGGACAAGGGGAAATTATTTCAAACTTGAAGAGGAGAGATTTATCTTAGACATTAGGAAAAAATTATTTCCTGTGAAGGTGGTGAGATGCTGGAACAGATTGCCAAAGGAGATTGTGGATTCCCTCTCCCTGGAAGTGTTTGAGGTTGGATGGTGTCTTGAGCAACCTGTTCTAGTGGGACCTGTCCCTGCTCATGCAGGGGGGTTGGAATGAACTGATCTTTAAGGTCTCCTCTAACCCCAGCCATTCTATAAGGTTCAAACATAATTCTTCAACATTTGCCAAAAAAAATGCCTTCTCCCTCAATAAACTTCAAAACAAGTGGTTACTGTACATAATTGCACCTCTTGAATACAGAAATACAAGCCTGTTTGGGAAAAGTTTTCTGCTTTTTTTTTCACCAAGCCCTCTTTTAGAAAAGTGTGATAAGGATGCTTATTTTTTTTTTCTCTGAGCTACAGTTTGATGTTGACAAAGCTCAATGGCTATAATTATTCTATAGTTTAATAAGTGAAACAACTTCCCCCCAAGAGGCCTTACTGTAATTACACACTCAAGTGCTGGGGGCAGGTGGAGCTATAAACTCAAACTGCAAAGTCAACAGTAATATACATCTTGGCAACTTGCTATAATAAGATAATACTGTGAGGTTTATAAAAAGCTGGAAGGAAGCCTATGATATGTTTAGGAAAGAGGTTTAAAAAAATATCACTGATACATGGATAAGGTTAGGATGGATCAAGCCCCTCCACTGGGGGCAGTGGTGAAGGGTTCATAAAAAAGGGCTGAAGGCCATGGCCAGCTATATTGCAACATAAAAGAAAACCTACCTGTTTTCCATATAACAAGAAGAACAGCTCCTGGTGGAACCTGACACTTGGCTTGATTTATCCAGTGATTTGGGTAGCAAAGCTATCACACCTTTTTTTAACTCTCCAACAGATCAGCAGTTGAAATATTTGCCTGGGATTATAGAATCTTAATTTAGGTCTCTGCTCTGTTCAAAGGCAAATTCCTCACTACCACCAGTTCAGACATCAGGTTGAATGGCCTCCCCAAGCATTATTATTCAACTTTGGGAAGATTACCATGAAATTATTCACAACCATTCACTGGAGCACAGAGCAAGACAGAAGCATAACCAAGCAGCCAACTCACTCATGAGGCCAGGACACCTTGATTTAGTTTTGCCTTAGGAAATATTTAGGTGTTCCACTGACAGCATGGTTAGCACATTTCTCTGGAAGGTGGAAGATGAGTTGAGGTTGTGCCCTGTGAGTTTTGTTCAAGAGTTGAGTTTTAAGAAGGCTCTCCTGTAAAAAGTAGCTTCACACAGAGGCATTTGTGGAAAAGCAGTGGGACCACTACCACTGGCAGCAGCAGAAGCAGTCCTCTAAAAAGGCTGCAATGTCCATTAGTCAGATATAATACAGCAGCCCAAGCTCCAGAGCTATATAACCAAGTCTGTCTGCCAGGCTCCCAGAAACCCAGCTCTTCCTCTTTAAACTATCCTACTATCAGACTGCAGCCAGCTTGCCCTTGCCTCACAGCAGTCTCTGTTTCAGACTTGCACCTATTTAAAGGCAAAGTCTGGCTGATGAGGTTCCCATTTGCAGTTTTGCTTATTTGGGTGATGGACAAATACAATTTTTCCTACTGTTTAACTACCTTTTATCTTCCCCTACAGGAAGCAGATGTTAAATCCATTCCAGTTGTCTACACAGGGAAAGAGGGAAATGGAGGGACAGTGTTCCTAGGAGTTACCCCCAAAAATCCCATTTCCTTAACATCACAACAGAGGAGCAGCACTTTGACCACAAGTTACCAATGACAGGCAGGAACTTCCTCCTTTGGTTCTATAGATGAGGGCTTCTGTTTCCAGTCCTCTTGAATCAAATCACATCAATTTCATAAAATCAACTACCTTTTATCCACTTGGCATTGGAGCATTTTGTCCTTTGAAGACAAGTGAGAAGGCAACATACATTGCAAAGTGCTTTTCTTAGGGAAGCAGTCTTCCGGTCAGCTACAGAACTGCTTGTCTCCCTGCATTTGATTGCACTATCTCAGCTCTCTTAAAATTGGTTGTAATCTTAGTTTGACCACTCTTAAGAGCCATAAGTCATTTTTTCCTTCCACAGAAGAGAATGCCTTCAGACACTCTTCTGGACAGATGTCCTTCATACTCACCTATATATACAAGCCACTGAGACATTTTTACTTAATATAAAATTTGGACTTTTAGATAGTCTGGGAACCAAGTGAACAAGTTCTGATGTGTCTGTTCCCAACCTTTCAGAGAATCTCCCTTTTTTTCACTCCCACAGTCAGTCTAAGCCTGGTCTATTTGAATGGGAGTTTCCTTGGGAGAAAGAGGTTAGCCGAAAATACAAGTTCCATCAACACCCTCTAAACTACAGTCCTGAAGGACACAGGAATTTTCTTAATCAGAGGCCAATGTGTAGACAGTGCTCTCATTTCTGCCCTCCTTAGACCTGCCAGATGTGCACCAGATGCTGGGGTGAGGGGTAAAGCTCCTTTAATCTATACAGAGCCTGACAGTCTCTTACTCCTTGGCTGCTAGCTCAATGACAAGGAGTCACAGTCTGATTGCAACTGAAATTCCTCTCCTGTGACTGTGTGTCACAGTCCAAACAGTGACAAAACTATAGGCTGACTTTCTTTTTGGCAAGAACCAGATTCTCCTAGCAGGCAATTGCCTCCATCATCATCCAGTCTCTAAGCATTCAATGCTCCTTTCTTTTAGCTGCCTCTTCTCAGGCAGTTCATTTTTTTCCATCAGGATGGGCACCTAACACAACTCCCTGGCCTCAGGCAGTGCTACACCATCACCACACCCCCCTTTTGTTTTTCTTATGTCTTTGCTAAATTGTCCCCGGTGAAACTCCACTTGCCTCTCTTTATAAAAATAGAGCACATGATAGTACCGTGTTCCTTTACAACAAACGCCAGCTCGATTCATTACTTTAAAATTATGGCTTTTTTATAGGCACCTATCATCAACACAGTCACAACTTAGCCTTGTGATTTATTTAACACTTAGTATGTCTATTAGTATTCTACACGTTGCTGGTGCTGTCAGAAAGTCATGCTACTACACATGCAAACACTACGTGTACAGTTGGGAACCCTTTGAGGAAAACACATCACTTTAATCTGTGCAGAGGGATTTTGATCCTGCAGCAGCAGTTGACTTTCAGGGAGCATTAGACAGCAGGGAATGCACCATGGATGAGAGGGGAAAAAAATTAACGTCAAAAAAACCCCAAAGCAAAACACAAAGTCTTCTGGTGAGACAGGGGGATGGAACAGCTCAGCATTCAAATACTAAGACACTCATAAATAGTTATGAGTAAATCCCTTGTATAAAAAAAATCAGAAAGATGAATATTTCACAGTTCAATTACTACAACTACAGTTGCATCCTCTTATCCAAGATCCTACTGGAATCTCTGATGGGTTTGTTCTTTGCAGCTTTTTATTTCTATAAAATTACCAGATATCCCTATCAAATCTTGCATTTTAATTTTTCTTTCTCTTTTTTTTAAAAGCAGAAGCAAACACTGATGATCCAAATAAATTCTTTACAAACGCTGTCAAAGTCTTGTGCTTTCATCACTTATCTCAAAAGGGCTGTGATGGCACCCATTGCCCTTAAAAATCAATGCTAAGGATTCATTGACTACTTTGCATTCAGACTGAACACTATGTCCATAACATGTACCAGGTGGCTCCAAGAGCATGAATCCCAAAGACATGGTAACAGAAATGGACATTTGAAAGGTGAGCTGACTGGCATGCACCTTCGGTGTCACCAGAGGTCTCATAGAATAGCAAAATACCTAGGAGCTCAGGATGACTTATTCTATGTTTAGTTACAAGAATAAAAACCTATTTCAGTATTTTTTTAAACAAGATGTTGCAACAACAATGTGGAGTTTAAATGAACTCCTTATTACCCTTCTGCCTCAGCTGATGTGCGTTGGACCTGAATACACTAACATTAGAAGACAGATATACACTCTACCTTGAAAAACATAGTTATCCTTCTGCAACCAGAGGCAGCACTGTAAAATTTAATCAGTTATGAGCATAAAATATCACAGATTATAAGGACAATCTCTTTCTAAAAATAAAGAAATCCATCACAGTGAAAATGTTTTTTGTTTGGCTGGTATTCCTATTGTAAACATGCCGGATAATAGAAAAGAGCTACATTGACACTCTCATATTTCTTATTAAATACCTTATAATAAAATTATGTGGAGACCAACCTGTGGAAACTTTGTGCTAATCACAACTGAATCACTTACACTGCTGATAGAACCAGAAAAATGCTACCATTCTCAGTGCTGACCTTTGTGTAAGGAATACATAGCAGATCCTGCATTTGCTAGAGAGAGAATAGATTGAGTCAGGACCAAGATAAGCTGTGGTTTGCTTGCCCCAGACCAGTATCTTGCTTGTCATACCAAGTTCTATCCTAATCAGGTAACAATTTCATGCTCAGGTGAAGCTGTTTCACAAAATAAATGATTTGTGCTGTGTTACTCTGTAGACATTCTGCTAGTGGCTTTTAAGGGAAGTTTGCTTTTCTGTTGCTGGCACAATCACTGTCAGTCAGTGTCTGTCATCAGTTGCCAGTGACTGACATGTCAGAGTGTAGACAAATGGAACAAATATTATACTGCTATTACTTTAAATTCCTTCTTCTCACTTTATAAAGCCGTAAACTGTCAAGAGACATTGCATTTAACCCCATTTTCTTTTGTCATATTGGATATCACTGGAGCACAGACTGTACACCACATTTAACTGATAGGCTTTGAAATCTTCTACAGGCAAGTGGAGCAGCAAAGGAGAAGTAGGTCTTGAATTATAGAGCAGGTATTTTGGGGAGCTCTGGGGACATCAGAAATCTCCACATGAAAGCTGAAATGATCTTTTCCAAGAAGCAGTGCTGGGAGTGGAGACTCCTTTGCCCTCCCATTCAAATGCTGCCACATGGAACCCATGAAAGTAAATCTGGGGTTTAACAGACTTTTTTCAGCACTCTTCCTTCTCATCTGCCTTCCTGTCTTAGAGACTCTTCTGCAGCCAGGTAGGGTGTTTTGAGGTGAAAAACTTCACTGGTACTGGGGACAAGCATGTCTGCTGCAGGTGCAGGACTTTCTGGTGAAATCCTGGGTTTAACTGGTCCACTGAGAAGGGCCAAAAGGTGTGTTTAAAAAGTCAGCTACGAAGTTTTCTCCCTTTTTCACTATTACATCCATACTGAACCATTCACTGTCCATTACTATCCGAGCCTATGTGTCCAGTGAGTACCCACTTTATAATTTCACCTGTAAATGACATAGCCCCTCAATGTGGCTACTGAATTATTATCCAATTATTATTTATGTTTTCATTTTCTGATATTTTTCTCTTAGATTACAACCACCCAACACTTTCTGTTGTACTACCCTAGCACATCCTAACGAACTAGCAAAACATCATTAGTTTTACCACCTTAATGCCTTCCCTGATTTTTTACATCCCACATTTGTCAGATTTTTAGTTATGTAAATATTTACTACATTCTCCTTTGTCTTATTTCCTCTCAATAAATATAATTTTACTCTTCCTGAAGTAAAGTAAGAAGAGTAAAAAAGAGTACTCTTCCATATTTCCCACTGCCTGTCCAGTATCTTTCTATAAATAATATGTCATGCTTCTTGCCTCTTTTTAGCTAATTATAGTAGAATTTAATTTTATCTTTCAATGTCCTTTCTAAATAATACCATGTGAAAAATAACTGTTTAACACAGTTAATTCCCTGGTGCATCTAATTTTAGAGGGATGAAAACTGAATTCCTGGCCATACTGATCAACTTAATCTTCCTCTCAGTATTTCATTATGTACTCGTAATCAGCAGAGGAAAAAACATTCACCAAATGCTGCTATACTTGTACCATTTGTTTGTACTCCCTCCTCACATGTATTACACTCTGTGCCTCTCTCCATGCTCTCTCACTGGAGAATTTCATCATTCTCCTATAAGGTCCCAAATTTCAGTACAAGGTCATCTGAATTTAATGAAGTTTTTATCCCTTTTGATCATACCTGAGGAATGATAAATACAGACAAGCATTCTGAAGAATAAAGTATTGTTCAATTCAAACATATTTACTGAAAGTATTTTTTTAAATGTATATATTCTTCCATCACACTTCTGTGCAATACATTTTTTGCATCACTAGTGACATCTGTACGTCTATCTTTCTTAGGAATCCAATTTTATGCTTGTAACAACTTGAAAAAATGTCCTTTAAGAACAGAAACACTCCTTCTATATTAAATAGTTCCTCTCCCGGTATCCACCATGAGTCATTCTTTTCACTTTCTAGCGGGGCTAGATCTGCACTAGAATCAGTGTTGTTACTGAGTTACTATTATTTGCTCCCCTTATCATGAGAAAATGAAGGAAGTCTTCCTTGACCCTTCCCACAGAACATACAGCAGAATAAACAGCAGAGCTACAGACCTGTCCTGGTTTGGGCCAGGATAAAGGTGATTTTCTGTCTTGTACTTTTGCTTTTAGCTAAGTCTCTTGTAAGTAGTTGCACTTGCTGAAATTAACAGTGAGTTTCTCAGACAGTGGCTGCTTCTGGGACTGATAACACTCAATGTTTATAGTTACTGCTGGAGACTGGTGTGCAGAGCCAAGGACACTGCTCAGCTCTGAGGAAAACTTTTACCCTCCAGAAGGAATAAAGAGGTCCCACCTGCATCCCTCCCTTGGGGAGGAACGGACAAGATAGATGCCAGAATTGACCAAACAGAGTATTCCATCCCATATACGTCGTACTCAGTATAAATTTGAGGGATCACGAGGGCCAAGCCAGATTTCCTGCTTCCAGCTTCCAGCTGCCTGCTCTTCCTGCCTTTTCCTGCTTCCCTTCCTTCACCCAGCACCCTGGAAGGATTCCATCCGTTCTTCTGCCTGTGGTCCTGATCCGTGCCAGCCCATATCTGTGTGTTCCTGCCTCCAGCTCCCAACTGCTGCCGACTCCAGGAGTCCAGCCTGGACTTTCCCAGGGCTGCCCTGCAGCCTCGGTGGTGACGTGAGAGTTACTGGGGGGAGAGGGGGCAGGAACGTGGTATCCACTTTCCTGGATATTTGTATATATTTAGTAATTCTTTCCTATTTATCATTACTGTTTCATTAAAGTTGTGTAGTTTAGTTTCCAACCCATAAGTCCCTCTCCCTCATTCTCTCTGCTTTCTTTATCATGGAGGAGAGAGAGATTAATAGAGAGTGTCTGTTACTTGGTTTAATTGCTGGGCCAGTGTTAAACTGTGACAAGACCTGTAGAAGGTTTCACAGCCAGACAAGTCAGAAAGTCAGAAGACCATGCATATATTGTTTAAAAAAACAGCACAAAGACATGCATCTCAATTTTAATCTAGTTGAGATGCTTCATATATGAAGGCCTTCTGCCTGGCTTTCAAAATTTGCCTGTCCTGACCATTGCCATCCCAGGAGAGTGGCTCCCACTCCGGCACCCAGGTGGAAGAGGAATGCTGACAGGGCCATGTCCTATGGGAATGCAACACAGACAAATCTGCACTGTGTTCTCCCACAAAAATCTCCACTTCCTGTAAAAAACAGGAGAGCCCTGATGTGCCACAAAAAAGCAGAAGCATTACCAAATGGTTCAGGCCATTGTGGTAACAGAGGGGTCTTTCAGGTGAAACCCCAATGCAGTCTTGGAAGCACATCAGGCTTATACTGCCTAGGGTGATAAAAAACTAATCCAAAACAAAACCATAAAAAGCCTCAAAGCAAGAGGTTCTCACTTACTTAGTTTCAGAGTGAATTCCTTGCCAATTGCATCATTTAATTCTGTATTTGCAACATGCAAATGTATTTTCTGCATGTAAATAGCTCCTAAAGTCCTGTTCCTTAGTTGAGCTCCTCTTCATTCTGCTGATACTCCTAATGTGAAGCAAATACTGTTCCAAGATATTCTACAAAGATGCCCATTCAAGTAGTTTAACAATTGCAAGCTTTGTAATTCCAAAAAATCAACATAATATGGGTCAAGAAATAGCAGCTCAATATTTTTAGTAAATTAAGTCTATAACCAATGATTTTCTAAAATATAGAAATTGTTTGCTATATCCTTATAGATCTGGGTTGTTTTAAAGACAAAGGCTTTAAAATTACCACATACCTCTATTGTACACGAGACAGTTTTGTCTGGCAGACAAAAGAAACAGCATTTTATCTTGAACACGATATGTTACCCACTGTGGTTTATACAAACACCTAGAAGCAGTATCATGCCACGTACTACAAACCAGACAAATCTCTACAAAGGGGCAGAAAAAGATCAACAGTACCTCTACCCCCCTGTTCAAGCACACACAATGAAGGTAATCCACTGTAAGGTATTGGCAGATGCTATT
The DNA here is from genome assembly GCF_036169615.1 of Heliangelus exortis. NCBI lineage: Eukaryota > Metazoa > Chordata > Aves > Apodiformes > Trochilidae > Heliangelus > Heliangelus exortis. The sequence continues at coordinate 46,112,906 of NC_092423.1, forward strand.
GCTGTAGTAACACCGGTATTTAACCAAGACACAACCTTCATTTAACACTTTTCCAATACTTCTGATATTTCATAGTTTTTATTCTAGAACCTTTTAATATGGGATTGTTTCTGCAAATTTAATAATATGCAAATGTTTTAACACATAAAGAGATACACAGTGATGAAATTAAAGGAAATCAGTACACAACTACAAAAAAAAAAAGTAATTTGAAATTTAATTAGAAAATTAGCTTTGTTTTGCTAGTTTGATTGTAAGTGCAGCTATTTAGTTTTACTCTGTGTCTGCATGTGAGCATGCAGGCTTACACATATAGATAAGCTGCATTATTCAACACCCTTTGCAAGTGAAGGGTGGGACTCTCACCCAGCTAGTACTCTCCATACCCCATCCCCATGGAAACATAGTACTAAGCACTGCCCTTGAACATCCAGTTCAGCTACAGAAGAGGAAACACAGCCAAGCTACTGGACTAGTAGAATATTAAAGAACTAATGATAAACAAAAGTCCTCTTATATGTGCAGATGCTCCCACAGTTCTGTGTATCCCAGTAATTCTTCCTCAGGCCATGACAGAACGTCTCACCAGGACACAGAGGTCAGTTTTCCCAGCAAGGAGAAAGCACGCAGGGGAGCATCAGAAACCTGAATTTTTCATTCCTCGTCTCAGTCCTTGCATGCTCTCTTCTTCTTCCCAATTAGTTAGCTATCAACCCGAGGTACAGTGAATGTACTTCAGTAGGTTGTTTCTGGTGAATGGTAAAACTAATTAGCCCTGAAGACTTTGAAAAACATAAATGCATCTAATCATGCAACTGTAATTCACATATATTTTCAGAAAGATGATTAGGTGGTAAATATTTGGAAAAGACAAAATGGTTCTTCAATGTTCTTCACCATTTTTAAAATGACAAGATTTGAATTTAAAATGTCCATTTTTTTCCCTAATGTTTTCCTAATATAAGAATTACAAATACTATTTACTTAATTTTGTAGATACTGCTATTCAGGTATCTGATGCCTTTCTTCTCCCCCTCATGCATGTTCTCTCTCCAGAAGCAGCAGATGGAAGAGATCTCTCTTGTTTGGAGCTTACAGAACAGTCAGACTCCAGATTTGGCTCTTGTACTTTGCACAGACACTGTGGCTATGTCTGAATTCACAGATAATTCAGCACATCAAGAGCAAATCAGGAGACTGAATTACACAGCACCAAAAGCCTACACCTACAAAGTATGCAGTCCTGAACTTTTGCTTCAGGGAAACCATTCTGACTCCCTGAACCAAATATTCCCACCTTGCACACAGTCACTCACTGGTTCAAAGATTTATCTGTTAAGTGGAGGAAGTTTATAACCAAACAGGGCACGTTTGGTGAGCACCTGGAGATAAGCTTTACCTTACATTTTTCCAGGAAGGAAATCCAGCTTGTGCACACCAAAACCAACCTAAACTGTGGTGTGATAATGAGAATGAGTAGTAGGTTTGCTCCAAAACTGTACTATTGCTAAAGTGAAACGCTAACACATATGAAGACATAGACAACTAGTAGAGTCTCTCTCAATGCTGGTACCTGGAGTAGGTAGTTTTTCATTCACAGGTCTACAACAGCACTGTCTACTGAACCTAGAAAACTATTCTGATCTGTGCAACATGCACTGCCATGGCTCACGTGCAGCTAAGGTTTGTATGTTTCAACATCAACTTTGCTAACAGTTAACGGAGATGCATGATGCTGGTTTCTAAAGATATATCAAAAGCAAGAAGTAGCTTCTGATTAGGAATTATCTTTTTTAAAAAAATAATTGCACAGCTTCTTGATATATTTCATGATATATCCTGGATTGCTATACTTAAAATTTACCTTTATAAAGCACTACCAGGAGGATCCTACTTTTCACCTGTTAGTTTGAAATACCTTTGAGCCTAACTGATGTAATTCTCCACAGCATTGCATCAGTTCACAACAGTGCCAGTCCACAAATGCCATCACCACTGCGGTACAGTATGCTGGATGGGGTAATGAAAAAGGAGACAAAAGCTACACCTTCTGTAGCTACATCCTGAAATGCTAACAGAAGATGGTCACACTGTCAGCTTTTATTCAGAAGTAGAAAATGGACATGGAGTAACCTAGGGATTCTCTTGGGAAACAGTACCCAGTAATTTCCTCAGACTTTTCTGCTGCCTTGCAGATTCTGTGCTTTAGTTAAAAGCTCTTTCCTTCACCATGCTTTTAAATGAAATGAAAGTTCTACCAAGACACTTACTGCTTTGGTAAATGTATCTTGGATTCCCCTTCTGGGCACAGATGCTGGACTGACAGTCAGTGGGCAGACTGCCAGCAGATAGTCCTCCCCTAAGCCCCTCTCTGTAGCTGCACTGAGGTACCATTTCCTGAATTACATATCAAATATGCTTCTGATGGTCACACATCAGGAAGTGACTTAAATACAGGAGAAAGAGAATTGCTGGCTTAAAAGCAACAAATCATTCTCAAAACTAAACATTTATACTCAAGGGGAAAAAATAAAGAGAGAGAAAACGAAACACTAAACTTTCCAAATAGCCAGAATACAAAAACATGGCATCTCCATAAATGCAGGACTACAGAATTCACGTAAGTGTTCACAGAGAAATATATTTAATTAGTATTTAATTAGACATCAAGTGGAGGAAGCTATTCCAATGGGAACCATAACAATGGAATTCACATTAAATTAAAAAAAACTAAAAGTAAAAAAACTAGAGCTGACAAATATTTCTTTTTAATAAATTGCTCATTTTAATTTTATACATTTAGTTGCATGTATGTGAAAAGACTAAGGAGTGCTCAGATTTGATTTGATTTGGTGCTCAGAGATAAATGCAAGTGGAGATCTTCAAAACAGTTCTAAAAATGCATATTTAGCCATGATTAAACTGCTAAGAAAAAAGACTTAACAGTTTTCTATAAATATTTCCTAGCTATGGAAGTGCTTTCCACTTGAAAAGCATCTCTGTCTCAACAGTGTGATTTGGGTGCAGGAGGGTCAAAGCTTAGCAAAGCACATCTTCCTGCACAATCTTTTGTTAAATAAAGAGGGAGAAAAGAATCCTCTTTTATTGAAAAGTTACAGTTATGGCAGGTAGTGAAATACTCAGTGACACAATACAGACTCCTCCTGTCATGCTGGCACCCCAAACAAATGAGAGGGCTGCTGGAGTAAGGAAAGTGCATTTCAGTTCCAAGTTGGATGCATACAAGAGTGCTGCCTTGATGATTCCTAACAGCATGAGAACACACTAAGTACTCTTTCCCTAAAGCCCCATAAACACTTTAATTTTTTTTTTTCTATTCCTTTCTACAGGAAGCAAAACAAGCACAACTCATTTTTGGTTTGTTTTCTTCTATAGCGTGTCACACCTTTTACAGCTTTTACATTTTTACGTATTGCTGTATTTTGCTATAGCACAACTATCCTGGAAAAGGTGCAAGCTAAAATCAATACATAATATATGACGTAGTGGGTCAAAAGTAGACAATAAGAACCAAAAGTCAACTAGTTATACCCACAAGCAGTTCAGGAAGAAGCATGCAATCAAGAGATAGTTGCTCACAAATCAGCAGTCACTTATATTCTGTCAAGAGGAAGAAAAATACAGGCAAAGATAGAGGTAGCAAGGTGATGGATTATCCAATTTTTTTACCCAACTCTTTACTATGATCCTAGGCATTTCTCAAACCACCTTCCTAGGCCAAAGGTGCAAATTTCAGTTACTATGGCAATATATATAAGAAAAACATAAAAAGGAAGTATTTTAGCACTTGCAGCAAAACAAAAGAATTCTCTAAAAATCTTTGTCAGCTGATTAGTTTTACCAAGAAAAACAATTACACAAATTCTTGCCTAAATCAAAAGGCTAATTACATATTTTTGAGAGCTCTAAAACACAAACTGGCATGCACTGTTATTTATAATCAAGGACTCTGGAGCAAAAGAAAAACAATGAAAAGCCCTAGAGGAATTCAGTATATTGGTTATATCTATCTAACTAAGAGCAGAGAAAAAAAAAGCTTAGGGTACAGTTTATAAATCAAAGCAAAGCTTTGCTTCAGAAAACAGATGCAGACTTGAGAAGAGCTGTTGATTTATAAAAAACATTACTTGAAATCAGCAAGCAAAGAAAGCAAATCATTTCTCTTTCTGTTGTATGGGCAAAGCCCACACAAGCTGTAATACATACAGTCAATACCAGAAAAGGCTGCCTCAAATATTTCAGTGCAGGAAACACTGAAGTTAAAAGATACCCTTGATTGCACTCAGTTCATTTTCTAAAAAGTACCACCAGAGTCTGTGTCAAAGAAGTACTAAAAAACACTTCTACAACATACAGTTAAGCTTCCCAGCTCACTTACATGCTGAATCTGTCTCTAACTTTGCAGAAATACCGGCTGAGACCTCAACTCTGAGGTTCTAGCATGTGAAGTTGCAAAGACTGAACACCATGTTTATCATGTCATCAACTCCAGCACCTCGACTTTTTTTAAATTAAGTTACTCAGCTAAGCTTTATGCTCTCCTACCTCCCACCCTTTTGCAGATTTTTCTTGGAGCATTCCTTCTTTTTGCCTTGCAATTCATTGATGATGAGGAAGGTATCTTCTGACAACTGAAAATCTCCATGAGGGCCACAGAAGGCCTTCAAAAATAACGGTGGATCCTTATTTATGTCCCTCAGTGTCACTTGTCTGTTGAGAGGGATCGAGGAAGCCAGGTAATTCCTAAAAAGGCAGGCCATGTGGATTGATCTCTCAAGATTCAGTGCCATTAAATGCAGAAAGGAAATGCAACAGCCTTATGGCACATATGTATAGCCATGTATAAAAAAAGAGAGCAGCTTAGGGATCACATCCTAGTTATCCTAACAACATGACACTGTAGAAGCCAGGAGTCTCAAAATATGACATATAATGATGCCCAAGAGAGAGGAACATGTATTTGATGGCTGGTCTTCATCAGACAATCCTGATACTATTAGTTCTGGAGTAGCATTTGGATGGAAAAGTCAGATACCCTGCAGAGACTACTGGAATTAAAAAAGGGATCAACGCCGTTTGTAATGGGGGTAGAAGTCAAGAGGTTAAAGACTAAAAAAGGGTTAACTAGGGGCATATTCAGAGCTCTTCTTCCTCTAATATCAGTAAATAAAGTCTTTTCTCCAGAAGTTTTTGTACCAGAAATTCTGACCTTAATCAGTTAGTAGCTAAAAATGAGAAAAGAGGCTAACTTGCCCTTGAAACATGGACTTGAGTCCAAAGAACCTGGTTCTTCTACTATACTTACAGAAACCAAAGGCCACAGAGACCAAAAGATGTGAGGCTGCAGGGAGCTCTACTTCACATGATAAGCAGGTGAGTGAAGCACAGTTTTGTGAAGTCCATAGGATACAGTTAGATTACAGCCACTACAGCATCTGTCTTGCATGCAGACAAAAACCCCAATGACTTGGGGCAACATGACCAGACATGAAGGAAACCAGGCACTGCCTGTGAAACTAACCCTGGGAACCCAGAAAAACTGTTGGCTGACTTATTCATTTTAAGCACTGTGATGCTACATCCCCTCAAGATCAGCACCCAAGGTGCATGTAGGTGAAAAGAAAGCCAGATCCTCAGCTAAAAGAATGTCTTGAACATCACAAGCAGTGAGACTTTAAAGATAAAGGAAAAAAGATGCAAGGACAGAGGTAAGTTTTTAAGCTTGTAAGAGATGTCACGGAAATAATTACAGAGCCCAAAGCTGAGCACTAAACCCAGGTCCTTCACCTACACCAGCTTGGTGGGAAAGCACCACAAACTGATGATCTGCTTACTCCTTGTACCACAGATGGTAAAACCCAGGAAAATCCCCCGTGTTGGCAGGCTTATGTATCCACTTTGGCTTTGCCTTTGCAACAGTCACCAGTTTATTGCCATTTTCAAAAGATACCTTGCAGGTCCTGTCCTTAAAAAGACAATGTTTTTGATGACAAAAAAAAATGCTTTGCAAGTTGAATACAACTCTAGGAAGGATGCAGTATGTGCAGATGTATCCTAGGGTAGCTGAGTGCCTTGGAGCAGCCTTATAAACAGCACACAAATTGCTATCTGAGATTCAGTGGGGACACTCCAAAAAAAAAAAAAGAGGGGTGACCCATTGACCTCACCGTTACCATTCCTGCAGGAATCTGAAGGCTCACACAGGACAGATTGCCATTCGTTAAATCCAGTATCTAGAAATTAAATAGACCAAGCTCAAAAAACACTCAATAAATAATTATGATACTGTAAAAGCAAGCAGCAGTTTAGAGATTTGTTGGTGTTAGAGTGTCTAGCTACACAAGCAAGCAAAGGGAAAAACGAAACAAAACCAAACCAATATAATCATTAGGTTTGGTCATCTGCACTCTCTGTTCAGTGTGAATTTCCCAAAATTACATTCTGAATGCTTTCAATCTAGGTAGAAAAGTCTCACCAAATAAAATAATTATGCTCAACCCTTACTGGGGTGTTAAGTTCTTTACTAATATTAAAATAACCAATTATCATTAAAATCCTTTTTATTTCTTCAAATCCTCATTACCATATCAATTTGTCAAGATGAATACTAAGAGGGGTACAGATATAAGTGAATATCAAATCATACCTTTATATACACTGCATATAACTTGAGCTGAATAATTAAAATCAGATTTTCAGCACCTTTTTTAGGTTTAAAGGAGCTTGCTTTATTGTCACAGCTCAGCGCTTCCTGAAAATCAGGTCCCTTCAATTTTTTTCTCTCTCTTCTTCACTGACCTTGGAATCTGCAGAGCTGTTGCTCTCAAATGTTCTCATTCCAGGTGCAATTGCTGTTGTGCAGCAATGTTTCCACCCTTCTTAAATAGGTTATTGGAGAGGCACTACCACAGTTCCTGATGGACTCAGCCTTGACCAGTGTCAGGCCAACACTGCAAAGGTGTCAGACACGGGGGAAACTTCTAGCAGCTTCTCACACAAATCACCCCTGCAGCCCTGCCTTGCTATCAAAACCTGTCCACACAGACCCTATATAGCCTCAAGATTGAGATCCAAATGTATAGACCAAGAAGAAATTTTTACCTGGCACTGTTAAACTGTAAAATATCAGCTTTTGTCACGCCCCATTAAAATGGGCTATATCCAACACACTGTCCCCTTTTGGCCTCACCAGCCACCAGCCTGCTTGCAGCAAGCGTGGGGAGAGCCTTTCTTAAATCTTTGTTCAAAAAGCTAAGCCATGATACTTAACACAAAATATTTTCTTTTTCCCCATCTTAAGACTATTCCACAAATATCCAAGCAAAAGAAAATGATGCATTGAAGTAAACAATTTTCTTTAAACTGCCTCTACTCTGTGTAGCTGAGAAGTTTCTTCAGAATCTTTTCAAAAGTCTTCAATGACTTCAACTTCTTCCAACGCCTTAATGTTAAAATATTTATTTACAACAGGGTAGAAATCCCCAGAATTATTATTTAATCAGAAGAACATAAAGGGAAATCAAAGAACTACAGACCCAGTAAGAAAAGCAGTAAGCTACGTAAATTGGATAAACATTTTAAAATATGCATTATATGCCTGTTACATTTATATGTACCCAATTAAAATAACCAGAATCCCAACCGAACCCCTGAGAGTACAGAAGTATTTTATCAAAGGAAGTCTTATGATCTGTTCAGTGAAGGACAAATGACTCAGATTTTGACTTCATGGTTTACCCTACTACAAAACAACTATTCTACAAAAACAAAAACATATCTAAATTTAATTAGGGCCCAAATCCTCACAGCTGAGATTGATGGGAACTTTGCCCTTCACTGAAATAAGAGCATAACTCAAGACATTTAGCATAATCCTAGTGGAAGGTGTCCCTGCCCATGGCATGGGCTTGGAACTAGATTGTCTTAGGCCCCTTCTAACCTAAACCATTCTATGATTTTATAACCCACAACACTTTGGTCTGAAAGCAGGTGACCTAACATGAGTGTCAGCAGAACTTGCTTCTTAATATTACACAGTACATTAGATATGGCAAGCACAGCAGCATCTGCTACTTGGAAAAAAAAGAAGGTAAAAGTATTGGCATTTATTTTAACTAGCAGGCTGTATATTTCTAAGATGTCTCTGGCATCTTGGTGCCAATTATCCTGGTTGGTACTGTTCTGTCAAGCCACTGGAAGTGCATCTTTTGGGGCAATTACATAATTCAGAAGCTAAAGCTACATAAGTTCCCTTCAAGTCAGTGAAAATATTGCCCTCCAGTACAGGAGAATATTTTTCTCCAGTTTGTGTATGTGTTGACATTAAACCACACTGTATAAAATGCAGTTCAGGATGCTCTTCCCAGAGAGTCACCCTTTCACTTAGTTAACTGCCTTGAGGTGTCTTACTTTTCTTCATTGCCCTGCATGTTTGCAGGTCATCAGCTGACAGTATAGATGGACAGATAGATAGATAGACAGACAGACAGTCAGACTGATAGATAAAACACTATACATGCACCATTACAGTGTTAAAAGAAGTAAGTTCCCCTAAGAATCCCTAACACTAATTATAACAGTGTAAGTCTCCAAATAAAGTTTCATTCTTTGCTACTGCAGCAAACAAAATCACAACTAAGTACCAAACCTGCCATTAGAAGCAAATATTTGGCTAAATAACTTTTTACTCCCCTATTGCTTCCCATTACAGATTCTCATGAGCACACAGCCTTAGCAAAGGGCAGTGTTGAACTATCACTCAGAAGAACTGTTGATCCAATGCAAGGAAAACAACTTCAGAGTAATACATGACTGGTCTCAAAAATATTTTTCTGAAAGTTCAAGAGCATTCTGCACCTCCCCAGAAGCCAAGACATGCAGCCTCCTTCTCTCTCCACTCCCAAGAGCAAATGGAATTCAAAGGGAGAAGCTGCTTTAACTGTTTTATTTCTCCAATTTACTGCTGCTTGCTATTATTCTTCTTCCTTCTGTTTGCCCATCCTGTTTTCCTACCTTCTGCTATTGCAACAACCCATCCCATAATGGATGTGAGCTCTGAGTACACACACAACTGTTCTCATGTGGGGCTCTGAGCTGGCTCATCCAGCGAGGAAGTCATGGCAACTGATGCATTTCTGAGAGCATCAATAATTGCTTCAGAGATGCATGCCCAGTAACATTTACTTCATCTTACATTAATCCAAACTATGCAGCAACAATTCCCATTTCACTTTTCCAGTTGTTGCTAACAGAAAAGGAACCATGAAGATGTCATTGTAATATTTGCCTCAGGAAATAAATTTCACCTATGCAAAATACTCATTGCTCAAATACCACTCAATTGCCTCTCTTACATTTTTCATCCATGTGAATTTTATACATGATTTCTAACAATCACCCACATTTTACATCATTCAGAAGTAGTAAAATTTTGGCTTGCTTCTTTTTTTTTTTTTAGAACCAAATTTCATTTTAGACTCCTTGAGATTGTTAATTTAATCTTTTAGCTTTCCAATTATCTTTCCCAGTAAAATTCTCAACCTGAGTTAATTAAAAATCATCTGCCTCCCTTAAGGCTTTCCAGGAGCCTTCTGAGTACCAGTGCATTTCTTTTTATTGACTCTAAAGGCCTTTATATTGTTAGTTCTCTGCCAGAGACCTAAAACTTCATCACCATATTGCAAAGGTGTCAGACCCTCTAGCATAGCAATTTATTGTATATTAAAAAATAAAAATCAATATGCTTCTGCAATAAGCCATACTTTGCCCAACCAGCCCCAAACCATTCTTCTAAAGCAGGTGTTGTATAGACTACTTACTATATATTGTACTCCTTCTGCTCTTATTCAGTAATGTCACAATTTTCTCCTCCTCTGGTTGTCTAAATGGCTCTCAGAATTAGGAATTTCTCACGCATCAAGATTGAGAGACTTTTAAACTTCTTAAAACTGAATTTTCATAACATTTTTTAGTGAACTGTTCAAACAAGAGCAAGCAATTTATCTCAACAGCTTCTTCATTCAGCTTTCCAATCTTAGAATTAAATTTCACCCATCTTATTCTTTTGAAATGCACACAATCAAAACCTGCTATCAGCATTACAATAGCTTGTGAAAGCTGCATCCTGGGCTCTCTGTAGCAGACTGTAAAGCTTACACATAACTTCATTCTCCCTCAAGCTGATCAGGGTACCTTTTTTATTTTTTCTTTCTTTTTTTCTTTCATATTTCAGTTGAATGACAGTTGTGTAGTGATGTATTTCACTCTTGGAAAGTAAGCTCCAAGATGGACTATGGTCCATGTTACACTTGGGTTATATGTCTGACCAGATGGGCAGGAGTTACTGGAACATAGGTTTATTTGTAACTCCCTTCCCTGGTCCTGTCTAGAATTAGACTTCTTCAAAAAGTGAAAGTCACTATTGTATTGAGGAACTGTAATGCAGAAATCTGTGGCTTGTTTGTTTGTTCAAAAATCCAGTTAAATATGAATCTCAGTATTATTTGGAAACTGAATTCCCTAGCCTAACCTTGGAAAAATAAATCAGATTTATTTAGTGTAAATGTGATGATGGTACATTTGGTATGAAAAGAAACTGCAAGGGTGCTTAGTTCTATACCACATAATGTCTGTGGGTACTTTCATTGTCCTCTCTTGTCTCTTAAGGCAAACTCTTCCACTCTCACATTTCTCTTAACAAGAAAGCTGCTAATGAAAGCTCTCATGATTATCTATTTTCTCCTTTTCTGATCAGATGCAATGACTATTTAAGGCAATAAGGCATTTTCAATTTGCACAGTAGAATTACAAGACCATCAGTGTTGTCTACCATCATAATTCTTGCACCCTTCAGTACTTATTTTACACAGGTACAGTTTTTGTGGAGGCATCTTCCTACCCAAGTATTTTCCATTACTTTTCCCATTCAGTGCAGCACACCTGGCTTGGCTCTTCTGTGCAGGTGGCATTGCCTAGCATTTGTCAAAGGGGCAAAAGGAATTAAAAAAAAATCCCCATCTAATCAGAGATTGAAATAAAACCTTTACCTACATCCTTCCAGATACTTTTGATCTCCCCTCATCTAAATTCTTCTGTTACTTATAAATATCTTGCCACTGATTTCCAAATTATAGGTTTATAAGCTGAAGAAGCCATTTCTTAAGAAGCCCCATGTGCCTACAGACAAAGCTGAAAATTCACCATTTGTTCCTACTCCTTAATTTTAGATGAAGTTTTCAATCTTCAGCAACCCTTTATTTCTAACCTAATAATAACATCATGACATTTTCCTCATCTTTTTTAATGAGATTCTTTTGGAAATTAAAAAAACAAAATAATCTTATGGAGTTAAGCAGAGCAAATATCAAAACAAGGCTAGACCAGAAACTGACTCTGGCATCTGGAGTTTGATATAAACTATAAATTTTACACTTACAAACTCACAATTTCTTAAATAATCTAACTAACACTAATGGATTTATTGAAACGTGAACACAAGTCTGCATTTCATCAATAATGCAATTCTCCAGAGCACTGGTTTTAGTCTTTCTTCATTTGCTAAATGGAGACAAAACCATTTACCCAACTCCTTTGTAAGACACCAACACAGGAGAGAAGTGGTATGAGATGTACATAATGGGTACCTTTTAATTTTTTCTTTGTTGTTAGAGATAATGGTATCACAAATTTGAAAACACACTTCAACTTAAATGTAAGGTGATTCCAAATATATTACTCATTTTCTTATTAATGGCTAACATGACAAATTGCTAAAGGTTTTTTTTACTGTTATTACATTAACAAACCAGCTGCATTCAAATACTCTTCAGAACAACAAAAATATATATGAAACACTGCAGCCTTTAGAAAAATCAGTTGAATTCCATAATACATCAAAACGTTTTGCTGGAAATGATGACAAGATTATCTTCTGAACCATGAATAACCTCATCACATGCTCTTTTGTTCAAATTGTGTAGACATGTCTAAGAAAATTTTCTCCCTCAAAAAGCAAAGATGAAGTTTTCCCATGCGCATTTAAACTTCTATAGGAGAAAAAACTGCTATTGAGACTTCTTAAAAAACTTCCTTTAAACTACTAAGGTTTCACTTTTCAGCTCTGTGTATCCCTAAATAAATGATTTTAAAACATATCACATAACAAATCTATTTTCCTAGCAACAAGAACAATTTAGGAGACAGTTTTTGTATCATAGTTCAACGGTTTCATTTTTGAGTTCCTGTGGAACCTGTGAGCAATACCATCTGGGCCTGAAGATGAATTTCTTTTTACTGATTTAGTCCAAAACTTACTTTTGAACTTTCCGATTAAGACAGACCCCCACACAGTGAGAGGTTGATGTGAAAACTCCTCTAAATGCTTCCCTCAAAAAGCCAATGCAAAAAAAATCTATTTTGCAGTCATCAACTGACTTTTTCTTCCTGGACTGCTCCTTTTCCATCCTCCACTTTAGCTGGCACATTCAGTCAAAGACTCTGAAAAGCTTCCTCCTCCTTGTATCTTTGCACAGAATTTTGCTTTGTTTTTTATGACTCGTCCTCCATCATTAGGGAGTGCTTCAGCTGTCCCAGTTCACTGGCAAGTTCTGTCACACAGGTTGCAGCAAACCAAAGGAAGTGACTGAAACAGCCACTTTACAACAAAACTTCACTTTCATTTCAAATCCTAGTAAGCAGGCTACTTCTCCTTCCCTACATAGAGAACAAAACAACCCAAAACAGTGGACCAGTGGACACTAACAAGCATCCTTACTGCCATCTGAGTTGATACAAATCAGATACTTCAGGTGTCCAAAGCATCATTTCAGCTTCTATGCAAATTCAGTGAAAGCAACTGAATTGTTTTGGTTCTAACCATGATTTCCAAAGCTTTCTCCATCAAGCCACTCCATTAATTTTCTTCATAGAATTATAAACTACCAAAGCTGTGGCCAAATGTTTTACTCAGCTTTTCAAAATCAAGGGGGATATGCCTGCTGGAACTTCTTCCTATATGAAAATAACTGCATTCCAAATAAAATGCCAAAATTGTTTCAGAAATAAGTAATCTCTTATCACTGACTTACAGAAGAGTACCATCACCTACACAGGAGCTTTCAAATGGATGGAATAAAATATGACCCTGTATTCACAGAACATCCTGAAGTCTTCCAGAGATGATGATAAGATGAATAATAGCAATTATGAATGATGCACTGCTATTTTTTCATTACTAAGTAATTCACTTTAGAAGTCATTAGGCAATTTCAGATTGTTTAAAATGACATACTAAACTGCTGCTGCTATTTTTTTTAAGCTTCAGATTCCTGACTTCAGCCTGTAGCTATGTAATATTGTAAAAAGAAGATCCCTCTGATTTCCAAGAATAATTTTACTAAATATACAATTAACTAAGCAAGAACCCAGGGGTTCTGTAAATGACATCCTGCTGTTTATTGTGTATTATTTCTCCTGTAAACCTGATTATTTCACCAATAAACCTCATTAACTGGGGTCCTGTACAACACCAAGAAAATAAAGACTTTAAGTAATACTTTGTTTGTGCTTTTGATTGTGTACCATAATGTTCTGCTACATTACCCACTGCAGAAAATTAAATTACATGCTTACTTCATGAATTTTATCACCTGCCAACATTGGCAAGAAGACTCTTAAATGAAAGTTCATTTATATCAAAGATTACCATTAAGCACAGATCGGAAAAAGATACTGCAATTACCATTTTATTGACTTTCATTAGCAAAAGAAAACAACAAGAATACATATTACTGCTAAGTAGTCTATGACTTCATTCAGTAACATTTACTCTGCTTTTTGAGCTTGCAAGCAGGCAACATAAATGTTTAATTCAATTGTCAGTGTTCAATGAAAATTTATTTGCAATATCAGTTTCCATTAAGCCAATCCATTATATTTTGGACAGATTCACTGTAATGCTATAGAAAATTTCATCACCAGAAGGGATTGAGAAAGCTCTCCTAGAAAACCTCCAATGGGCCCACAACAGTACTCACAACAGCTCAAACAGGCAAGGACCTGGGGCCTTTTCAAGTGATGTGAGTCCTCACAGCAAACTCTCAGCCCACTCTTCTTAACAGGATTATCACTTTGGCTCTCCCTGAGATTCATTCAAAGAACCAAAAAGCAAGGTTAAAATACAGGTCTAATCTGCCTGAGCATAAGATCCTCCATCACATGTCAATCAAACTGAGCTCCTGTATACCAAGGGACACTTGGCAAGCCAGCCTAAAATAGTTTTGCTGTAACTTGGATCTCTGATTTTTAAATCATGCAGGAACATTTCCAAGCAGGAAATATCAGCTTTCATCACTTTTGCAACATACAGGTACTGAGAAGAATGCTGGTTTCCATATCTTCCTCAAAAGGATTCTGCTTAAAACCTCATTTATAAAGGTAAAGCAAATAAAAAAGGTAAGTTAACAACCCTACCACTGTGTCTTAACCAATTTAAAATTATTCCATGATAACAAAATGAATCATATATAGAAATATAGGTTTTTTGATGGCAAAAACCTGTGCAGTCTTGCAAAAAGAAGGCAGAAAACCGTAAGTCATATGCAGCACGGTATATGACAAACTGCTCTATTTAATCAGTATAGAAAATTAGATGAATGCCAGAATAAAGACCAGACAGATAAAGCAGCATCCGAGAAGCTGTATTTTTACAAAACCAGTTTACTCACATCTTGTTTATAAATTGATAATTTTTTAAGAAATAAGCATCTTAGGGATGCTGTGGCACAGTACTCCATAAGTACAAATGAAAACTGTTTCTGAGCCAAGTTTCTGAATTTTTCATTTTAAAGGAGCAGGCTTCAAGTATGTAATAAACAGCTCCACCTACTGTCCCAGAAGAAAGAAAAGCATTTCCCAAATTTTCATTTCCAGGTTGCAGCAAGTACAACAGAGCTCTTGCAACCCACTTCCATCCTGTTCCTTTATAACGAAGGGTTACGTCTGAAAAACCTTAATATCAAAACAAAAAAAGAAAAGAACCAGTCATGTATGAAAGTTCTTCAAGATCTTTTTTAGGCAGCTCAAGTCCCACTCCAGCCAGAGAATGTATAAGAAACCCACTGAGATGCAGACCCTCCCACTCAACTCCTGACAAAGAGCCCTAGAAGAGAAGGCAGATGCTCCCCAGCAGGTCGAGCTTTCTTGATGTCTTGCAAGAACAGCAGCCTCTCACTGCCAGTGTCTGCCTCCCAGTGAGAAAAATGCATCTGACTGAAAAACACTAAAACACTATGTAGGCCAAATCAAAGCTTGACACAATCTGTTATGGATTTTTTTTCTGAATTTTGAACATGCAAGCTCTTTTGAGTGCAAGAGGGACTGCATCCAGAAAAGGGAAATGACAGTCAGCTCAAGCTTGGATCTTCTGCATGTCATGAGGATCAGTGCTGTAACAACCCCTTTCAGACCAAAGGGCAAAATTACCACAATCACATACCCAAAGTGGCACAGCTATTTTGATGAATTGGTCAGACTTATTCAAAACAGCTTTTTTGAGTGAAACTGTCCTTTGGAATAAATCAATCACAAGCAGAGAAGAAGGAAAGACTGTATTCCCTTTCCTTTCAAATATCAGAAAAACTATTCAAATACTACGCTGATGTGGTACTCACAACTGCAACTTGCAATCTTTAAGAGTCTGCCCCAAACTATAGTTTGTAACTCACAAGATTCTTCAGAGGATCTCCAGTTAGGTAAAATAAGTTCATTTAGCTTAATGTTTAAACCCAGAAAGTTTCCTATTTACAAAAATCAGTAACTTAATAAACACAAAATTAACCTCGATGCTACTTACTTTGCAGGACAGACGGACATCTCATGGTCCAAATTAAACAAGTATATAACACTCGTAAGTGCTACTCTAATCAGTGGGCTGTAAGCACCTTAGAAAAAAACAGCCACTAACAGGTTCCTGAAAAACGTAGAGCTTGCCTGGACAGCTATTTTGGAAACATCATGTGACTGCTCTGCTGCAGTGTCCCACCAGCATCCATCACAGCTATCGCCCAAGGGTGGGATGATGACACTAGGTTTGTAACTACTACCAGCTGCTAGAAATGAATGTGGCTTAAGTTGGTAGAAACACCTGTTGTGCAGGAAAGAAAAACATTGGGGAAGTTTTAGTGGGTTTTTTGTTTGATTTTGAGTTGTTGCGTTTTATTAAATCCTGTAAGATTCGGATGATTCAAATAAATTACTCTGAAGTTAATGATGCTGAGAGTAACTTTTGCTCACGTGACAGCCAACTGCCATGAAGAGTCATGTATCAACTGATCATAATACACCTACTACAGGGAAGTGGCGTGCTGGGAATTGGAGAATAGCTCAGCTTAATTTGCTTTCACCAAGCGACACTGAAGTAATGACATTACAGGAGAGAGATGCAGAGCAGCAAGCACAGCTGCAGCACCCGGCTTGCTTTCAAACATCCCTGCTGTCTTCCTCCAAAGCCTCAGGTTGGATCATCAGTCACACCACTGCACTCTGATTTTCAGTGCTTCTACAGAAGTCATCTGCCAAATTTGAAGCCATCAAATGGAAGGCTTACTGCCCAGAACACAAACCTGCAATGAATCTGCCAAGATCCTTATCCTAGCAATCTCTCTCTGTCTCGAGTCTGCTTTAGCTTCTAAATTTAGGATCTGTCATTTTATCAAGTAGATGGCACTACAAGCTTTGGCTAAGTAACAGTGGGGTGCATTCAGCAAGAGTGTATGTCAATAGCTGCAGAGCTCAGAAGGATGAATAAAACAAAACACTACCTAATTCTTTTAGAAAAAGCAGTGACACCTTCTCATGCTTTGCAGGAGAAACTAGGCAGGTGCGTAAGTGCAGCTACTGGCAGGACACTGCTGCCAAAAACTTTCAAAAACAGAAGCTGCAAATTTTTTTATAAATATAGACCATAGTGATTTTTCATAAATACACCTATTCAATAAATATGAACAATTTTTTAATGAGGATAAGTTGATATTAAATACCTGGTGTAACATCTTCATTCTAAATTATTAAGATAGCGCGTGGGGATGCATCCATTCCAAGTTATTTAGGACTTCTCTCCTAGTCAGGAAAACATGCCCATCTGAAGCATGGCTTCACTGCAGGTGCCCACCTGGACTGTCCTACCTTAAGTTATGCCTTACCATGACAGCACTCCCCTTGCCTGCTATCACCCAGCCTCCCTAAGCACACCAGGACACACAAAAATTGAGCATGTTGATAGGTAGAGGCTGCACACACCTTGCTTCATGTTCATCAACACTACACAGAGGAATTCAAGCTTTAACAGGGTAGGTGATATCATCTGTGCATGCAGGGCAGCACAGACAACCCCCATCCTGCTCCCCCAAGGCAATGCCAATAAATGCTTTGGTGAGCTGAGACTAAATGCCATGCAATTGCTGCTGCTTTGCAAACAGGGATACAGGAATCAGCTTTAGCATTAGGCACTACCTGAGCTGATGTGATTGCCGTGAGGATACAGTTTTCCTGCTCTGTTTCACTTCGACTTCCATGTCCAATCACACAGAAAAGCAACAGCTATTCATTCACATCTGCCCCTTACTATTTGTGTCACTGACCACTGCAAGACAAAAGCTCAGCAAATTCAGGAGTGATAAACCAACCAACCTAACAACTCAGCTCTATGGAAGCAGAACAGGATTCAGGCATTCACTGTTCGTACTGAGACTTTTACAGAGATGTCCAAGTCACTCTTGTCCATGTCACATCATACATGTGATGAAGTTTGCTTATATGGGTGCCACAAATCTACAAACTATCACCTCTGCTGCCTCAGACTAAGCAAAAGGACTGTTCTCCTTTAGAAAAGTACAGTCAGAAAACACTCAAGACCCCCAAGCATGCTGCATCAGTGTACAGCAAAGAAGTTCGTACAACCCATTTCTTCCAGCCCTTTGAACCCATAATAAATGCAATTCCAGGCAAAGCTTTAGTAACACTGTAATCAAAGTATCAATTGATATTAAAGTAGTGTCAGTGATCTTATGCTTTGCATGCCTCTCAGTTTGAACACACAGGGTCAATCCTCGTTTTGTTCTTTCTGACAGATAAACTAGGTAAATCCTGAATTTCTTTAAATAAATAAAAAGTGAAATGCTGTAAAACCTTGTCAAGCATTGAGTGTCTACAAGCCAGTGAAACATATGGCCTGAGTAACACAGCATACTAAAAAAAAAAAATAAATATTAATTTATTCTGTTCTTTTTGCTGTTGTCTGTAATGTCCTCTTTTGCTCCATACAACAAAGCACCCCAGGAAAGGTTCATTGAAATTGTATTCAGGTTGGAGTTCTGTGAGAGATTTTAATTTTAAGCAAAATTAAAAAAAATAATTTTAAGCAAAAAGAATAAACTATCATATTCTGAGACAAGTTTAGTATTTACATCTATTACAGACTTTTATTCTCGTATATTGTAACATGACTAACAGTGCAAGTCTAACATTTTCACAAAATGTAAAAATATATCATAAGACAAAAAAATTTTGGGAAAAAAAATACATACACAGGAAAAACACCAGTGTGCATAAAATAATGATTCATTGTTTGCATCTTTATTATGAAAAGAAACAACAAAAACTCTGTGGTACTGAAAAAAGCAGCAGTAGCACAACTTCTGTCTCTTTTCTATGCTTAAGCAATGGGGATACTTCAGAACATGTGAAGGAAATTAAACTCACTTTGACCAATGCACAGACACAATTGTAATTTGGGCCATTAGAGAAAATTTTTCTTCTTCTCTTCAAATACAAAATAGCAGATACTTTAAATACCAGAACAATTCTGAACGTTTCAAAAAAGTCTGAATTGTGATGAAGTGCAGATACTGAGTGGGTATGCACTGCTCAAAGCTCTTATTGAAGAGCCAGATGATAACAACCACCATTATTTCTTGGCCTGGATGAGATGGACTAACTCTCTGGAAAAGGCCAATCCACAGATTTACTTATAGCCTCCATGCCTAATAATCACTGATTTTATGAAGTTGTATCATGATACAACCATGATTTTCATCTTAGTGTTTCAGAACACAGCAAATACTGCTTGTACTTCACAGTTAAAAGAAAAGAAAATATTGCCGTTCATTTGGTACTGGATATTTCAAAACATCATCTGGCTAATTTTCAACATCAAGGCATTTTTCTACCTGGAACTTTGGCTGTAATTATCTGTAACCTTGGCTGCTGCAGATGCATTAAGAATGAAAAGATAATGCAAATAAAAGGAGAATTTTTCCTTACCTGTTCATAGAATTTTTAATTTTATTAAACTTAGCTTCTGTAGTCGACAGACAAAAGAATGTTATAAAAAGTATGTCTAAATTTGGTACTGTTTTTTTCCCCAAATAATATGGTCATGCAGCACCTGGACACCTTACATTCACACATTTACTTTTTTTTTTTTTTTTTTTTAATCAAAACAGCCTTTATCCAAAATTCAAAACAGGGAATTTCAAACAATTTTTTAATGCTGATTCTCTCAGTTATCTTCAGTGTCCTACCTCCTGTGTTTTGTCCTATTAAAGAACATGTGACTAAAAAGTGCCTTGAGCAAGAGAAGCAAAGATCGAGGCAGCTGAGATGCCTCTCCTGGTGCTTTACATGACACACTGTAGGAGAAAAATTTCTACTTTTTGAGAACACGCATGTCAAGCACTCAATCGAGCTCATACAGGAAGAATTATAGTAAACTAGGCAGAGAAGAGAGTATTTGAGGTCATTTAGTTCATACTTCCCCCCATGGCAGAATCACATTTACATAGCTTTTATTGAATATTTGCTTATTCTTAAGCACCTTTAGAAATTGAGATCCTGCAGTCTTTGTGGGTAAGCACTGCAAGGTGCTACCCTCAGTGCTTTATGGGTCCTTCCTTATGTGTATCCTCAATTAAATTTAAACCCATTAACTAATATCCTATCACCAGCCACTTAGCCCCCTCACACTCCAAGAATCTTTTTACTTATTACTTTTACTTGTTACTTTACAACCTGTGCAGTGCTTGTCAGCCTGAAAGTGTTAGCTCACAGGACCTTTGAAGTCAAATATCTACAAAGTATTTCAGACAACTCATTGGTGCATACTATATTATTTCACCTGTCTAAGTGAGGTTTCTCTGTTACAGAGCTGCTGTTCAGTAAGCATTCAGGAGGTGCACACCTAATGAAAGTCAGCTCCTGTGTTTTTCAGAGTGTGTCAGAAATGTTCAACTGGGGAGAATGTAGAAGAACATGGGAAAACCATAAATGACCACGTTTTCTATTTTGATACACTCTGGCCTTCCTTCTTTTTGCATCACTCATCCTTTCCTCAGGAGCTCATGCAACAGCTTTTTACACCCTACTAAGTGTCAGTCAAAACAAGCTTTATATTTAGGAAATTGTGCAAAATAGTTAGTATGATGTATCTTAAGAGATTCAGTGAATTAAGCCTGATTTGGGGACTATCAGCTTTCTGTAAGGGCTACAGTCAGGTCCATAACACACAAACCTTACCACATGCTATCCTCTGATTCTCCTCTGTCCCACTTGGTGAAGTCCACAGTGGAAAGTGAGATGTATGATAATTTCAGTCCACTTTTTGTCCATTCAAAGGTTAGTAGAACATGGTAAGCACTTTAATGAGGTCAGAAGTTGGACAATTTAACCTCTTTGGCTCAAGCATATATTATACACACATCCACCATCCTAACAACAAGGCTGATCTGTACAAAGGAAGACAGACACGGACATGAGATGATCTACTAAAAAATTATGCTGTCCTTTTTACAAAATGAAAACCTACATGAAGTATTTTGGAATCCAACAAATCTTGCTATAACTAGATTTCATTACTTCTGCTATTCTACTACACCAACCATGGAATTAGGCTTTGTCCTGTTTTTTATGTACTCTGAGGATATTGCTTTTCATTTTGTACTATGCCTCCCACTGACTCACTCATTTGATTACCTTTTGAGCACAGAATGAAAACATCCCCTGAGTAGATCACACAAATAGGATTATTCTGAAGCAATTTCAGAATACCACAAGAAGCTGATGTAAAAGAGGAAAGGTCACACAATGCTCTGCTTTAAAGAGAAGATACATGAAAAAGCTTTCCTATAAGTAGGGAAAGCACTTTAGGGTTAATGACATAGGTAAGAATATCCACAAGGCACTGAACCCTGCCAGAGAAATGAATGTCAGATGAAAAAAGAGAACACCAAAAAACTACAATTTAAGTTTGCTGGGGTATCCACTGTACAGTGATGGAGTCTTCACAGATACCTTCAATCTTAAATAGGGACACATAATAGCTCAAGATCTTTTTTGAGTTCCTACTCATTCAAATTAATCAGATTGTTCAGGACAGACTGTAACATCTTAACTAATTAAAACCTGCAATGAGGACCCATTGTCACTATGTTACTATATTCATCCAACACCCCAAAATATCTTTAGGGAAAGGATCTTATTTCACTCTGTCCTGACCAGGGCTTTTATGAATAAATAAAGGCCTAATTTGCACCTATGGGGTTTAGAACAAAGACAATCCTGAAATAAGTAATAAGATTACAGTTACCCACAAATTATAATTTAATAAAAAAAAATTAAAAGATTTGTAATAAATTAGGATGTGCAGATACTGAAGCAACATCTTACCACTTGCACACTTATGGCAAAAAAAAAAAAAAAAAATTGAAAAAATCTTATTAAAAACAATTAAATTACAGAATGACATAGCCTCAAAATAGAGGAGCTCTCCAATACAAGTTACACTTCCTCAGCTAGGTCACCAAGTTCAAGTTACTCTTATTTTGCACCAAAATTCCCAGGAAGGATTCTTATTTTCATCCTGGTCTGACATTGCAACAAGAAGCCTAACGTTGGCAGGATTTTTTGTATCACAATAACATGGAATTAGGCTTTAATGCGTAGGTAGATGAAAAAAGCCTGTATCATTCTTTGAAATTCATGCTTCCCCATTTCATCTCACATCTCTAGAGCTTGAATAAGATTTTTTCTTTAATAGTGTTAATGCTGCCTGAATTTATATCATACAGCAAACTACATAAGTCAAAACAAGTTTCTTTTGCTTTGGATAGAAGCAAAACATCCAGCAATAAAGTGGCAAAGATGAAATGCTTTTCCTTTGCTTCTTACATATCTATATCTATAATTACTCATGACAGCTTCAGTTAACATTTTCAACAAAGAAGGTCAAATCATAAAAGCCTAATTAATAATAAAAATACTCAGCGGGATAAACTAAGATTTCCCTGGGGGGACAGACAACCTGAAAGGATTAATTAGGAACAAGTGTAAGAAACCATAGCTTAAATTTACAGTTTTTGTATATCAATTCAAATTGGTTGGAACTCTCCTCAAACATTTCACTGAGTTCTAGTTTCAAAGTAAACCAATGTTGATGAAAGATTGCAGAGAAATTATTATTTTCACTAATGCATTTACCTTCATTTCTGAGTCAAAGGAAACTCAGTATTTCTTCAGTGTTGATACATAAGACAGAGGCAGGACAGCTAGTGGCTTTTACCAACATTCAGTTTTCTACTTTTACATTATAGGGGAGCTCACTTCTACTGTAGGTTCCAGAAACACATCCCTATATGAAATTTAGACCCTTTTGAAGGGAAAAACTGCAAAGTGATATACTAGAGAGCCACAAATTCACTTGAATTTATACTGACAAATAATCTCATTTATTTCAAAGTATTTTTTTCCTGCTTTTACCCAAAATTGATGAAAAAAATAAAGTGTATTTGTAGCAAACATTGGCATGGTGTGTTCAAAGCACAGACTGGTACTCTCCCCATCCTGAATGCAGAGAAAAGCTTGGGGAAAAGAAACAACCAACCAACCAAAACCAACCAAACAAAACCCAAAACAAATAAAAAAACAAAACCAACCAAACAAAAACCCAAAAAACCCCAAAACAATCTTATCAGAATACCTACAGCTGCAAGAATACTCAAATTAATATTTTACTTCAGAATTTCATGGTTCATGATGTTCAACATTTCAAGCCAGCTAAATCAAGTTCATCTTTTTACATCAGCAAATATGTTTACATTTTTTTATGCCAGTTAATAGAGTAAGATAGAAACACAAGATCCATTCAGCAGTCACCTATTTCACAGTGAGAGTGAACAGGATAACACAATATATATATATAGTTCTACCCTGAATATAAACAATACATTACACCCTCTGAACCCTAACTGTTCTGCCAACAGAGTCAAGACAGAACAGTGGTTATAATTACCTGCATTTTTTCCACTGGATGAATTTCTGCACATATCACTACCCCCCAAAAGAAAAATTGATTGCAAAACTATGTAATAAATACCACGTCTTAGAAGCAGGGTGAAATATTACAGCTTAATAATAGTAGAGGTTAGAACTTAATGTGAGGATTTTTGTTGGTGGTTTGTGTTTTTATTTTTTGTTTGCTTATTTTAGAACATTTTTATTATTAGTTATTATTTTTCATATCCCAGAAACATACATCTTAGCTAAATGTATACATGTCTAGGCTCCACATGGTTACTGAAAATACAGTATATATCAAGTAATCAAAGTAAGAGTGTCATTAAAAAAACCCAAACAAAGAAAAACCATTAAAAAAACCCAAACAAAGAAAAACCAGCACACTCTCATTTGAGAAGTGTGCAGACATTTTTCCTCATCTTTAAATAGCAAATCACTCACAAGTGCACAGACTACTCATGGTATCCAGATATACTAATATACAAAATTAATTTTGAATCTGCCCATTGCTTTTGTAACTCTTAAATGTGCAGTAATATGCTGAATGACCTCCCAACACTTAATGTGACAAATCTGGTCATGCCATTATCAGACAAACGTGGAGTTCCATGAACTCTGAATATAGAGATATGGATGTTGCTGTCATACAGGAATACGCAGGATCTTTCAAATTACATAAAGCACTTCTGGTGAGCTTCAAATTTCTTTCATTTCAAATTGCTTTGACAAAAAATGAAGTTACCTTTTATTAACAACAACCACTTTGTGGATAGTTTCCCCTCCACCAAGACAAAATAGTGCATTTTCAAGACATGCTACGTTTTACTTTTAACATATAGGAATAAGCCTTAGGAATCACATTAATCATCTCCCAGATGTAGTTTCACTGAACCCTTTTATTAACTATCTTACAAGCACACACAAGCATCATTTTTTCTTCTGAAAAAAATAAGTACATCTATTAAAGACATCATCTCTTAAAAATTATGCTGTAATCCTCTTTCTCTGGCTATTTAAGGCTGACAAATACAAATGGAGCTTTGCCACGTCCACGTAAACTAGTAGGAAATCAACAGTATCTGGGCAAGGAATATAAATCTCTTCTAGATATAAACCTTTAGCTATGGCTTTTTTGAAGGACCACTATAATGATTCTATTTATATAATCAGTCCAGGAGTCAAAAAAATATCTGAAGCTACATTACAAAGACACAAAAGCATGCAAATTTATCTGACTTAATAATAAAATGTAAGGCTTTTCTGACAGTCCCCTTTAATTCATATACTAGCATGATGCTTAGAAAGGTAGAAGTGCTCATCAAGGTAGAAACTCATCTTTTATGCTGACAGGCATTTTTCTCCAGAAGAAATAGAACAGCAATACTACTGGAAGGGACAAAAATTAGAATAGGGGACCAACTGGGTGCTTAAAGCGAGACCAACAGCTGTATCTTTTCTCAGTGTTGAATAAGTCACCCAGTCATCTTCAGAAAGTCCTTCCTGAATACACCTGGGCTTCAATCACATCTCCTTCCTATCAAATCGGGACAGGAGCACTTTCCTACCTCACCTCACCCATTAAGGGGATAAGCAGTAAAGTCTGCTCAGGTTCTCCCATGTTACAGTGACACAGATTATGTCTGTCTGGAGTAAAGCAGGAGACATCCCACTCAGACACATCTCATTGAGATTAAAAATTACAGCAGAGGCAAGACCAAATCTAATTTGACTTTAAAGGCAAACATACACACTGACAGAACCAACTGTAAAATAGAAAACCTGATTAAACTATTGTGGATCAAAAGCAAGATGGCAAAAATCCCTACGGTATAAATAATAAAGATAGCAACTCGTTTTTGGTTTTTTTTTTTGTTATTGGTAGTTTACATGCTTTTTGCTCCACCATATTCTATTAATATAGAAAGGTTGATTCTGCATTGACTTGCTTAGCAGTGGAGCTTTGTGCAACCAAAATAAAGTATTGTAGCTGTGAGGCTTTTTATGACTGAACACTTCAGGGTTTTCATCCTTTTGGACACATTACATATGTGCACATAACCCGGGAGGAATGCACAACAGTTCAATATGGAATACCATTCACTAGCACCTACTTATCAAGCAGGTTTGATTTTTCACAGAAAACTTCCATCCCTTGCATCATAAAAACCTGACCTTCTCAGCAAGCAGTCTTTACCTGCTTACTCTTTCTAACCACCGTAGCAGAAAAAAAGAACAGAGTTAGCACACTGATTACTACATTTGATACTCAGCACCTTTATACTATCCACAAAAACTATGAAGCATCATTACTGTCCTTAGTCCATTTAAGTATTAATGAAGCTATGTTGAGCTTCATGCAAATATTATTTTAATAAATTAAACATAATCTGAATTTGGGACTTTGCATGCTCTAAAAGTTTATTTAGGGGCCAGAGATTGTGAGTTTCCATTATTTCAATAATATATTCTCCTGTAATTTAGTTGATTATATCTCAGCCTTTTTATTATGTTTAGACAACACAGTTTGCAGAGAAAAAATTGGTCTATGTTGCCATTGTTTTAATAACTGTGGAAAGAGAGCTGGCTTGCAGGATCTTTCATGGTCAGCGTAAGCATCAATGTAAAATACAGAAGTGATGTGATATGGACTTTTCTATGTGATGAGATCCAAATTTCATAAATATCAAAAAAATGCCTACCAATACTGATGACTGCCCTGGAAATGGGAAAACAGAGACAAGGTAATGTATAGGTCCAATACAAGAACTAATTCAGTTGTAAAAAAGGAAGCCAAAGACTCATCTATGACTGCAGTCTGACTTCTCCATTTGCCATTAAACTTCCTTCCTTCAACAGAAAATTTCCAAAAATCTTCATTACTCAGAAGTTATTAATATCCTTATAGAAGTTATCAATATTAATATCAGAAAAAAAAAAGAAAAAATAATAAAAAAAATTCAACGGTTCTGGCCTATTAGGTACAAAATACGCTTTTAAAATAATGCTTAACTACACTTCCATTCTCTTGGGTAATCAAAAAACCCATGAAAAACACACATCCAAAATATTCATCTGAGAGAACAGAATTACAGCCTTTAATTGTAGAAAATGTTGGGCAGTCCAGTAATTTTCTTTTTTTTTTTTTTTTTTTTGACAGTGATAAAATCTCTGCTGTTTCTGTTTTGTTTTCTCAGCCCTAGGCTTACAAGTGTAGGCTGTATCTTTGCCTTCAAACCCAAGTTGAACTCCAGTTCTTTCCTTCAAGTGCTCATAAGGAACAGTCATAAGAAAAGGAAACACAATTATTATAGGGATAGACAAAAACTCCCCAGACATGTCCCAGGCAGAGAAGGCAAGGAAACAGGCACAGAGCAGTTGGGCAGAGCTGCTCCTGACTCCTCTGAACCACCAAGGCCAAGAAGGTTCTGGGGCAGCCAGAAGAGAGAAAAAACACAGAGACTACTAGCAAAGAGCTTCTGCTAATGGCATGCAAGACACCCTGTGCTCCCCAACACATCAGCCACTGTTCAGCAACTGTCCTGGAGCCTTGGATTGCTCATGATGGATCCCAAGGTTGTAAAAGCAGCTTAAGTAGTCTTTGTGCTTTGGTTCTTTCAGATGACTAGGGTGACAGAGGGAGAGGTATTAAACCTGAGTTTGTTTTCCTCAACAATTGCCATTCTCCAGAAGTCTCCCTTCCCTAAAACCCAAAAAAATAAAAGGGGGGGTATGCTTGTGGGCTAGAGCTTAATTTCTGCCTCAGTTCCAAGCAAGAAGCTCAGTGAGCAATGAGGCAGCCAAAGCAGGCAGCCCTGCCAGAGTTACTACTGCAGTGGCCCAAGCAAAAGCCCTGTGCTCATGGCCCAGCTCCTTGACTGATGATGCCAGGGCTGTCAGGCTTGGGTGCCTTTCCCATGGCAGTGGGGAGGGCAACATCCTGATGGATTGTGGACCAAGCACAGAGTGCTGGGTTCCCTCCCAAGGTCTGATTTCATCCCCACGGCACATAAGGCATAACTGCTACTCAGATATCTGAGACAGTAATGAGAAGCAGAACCAGGAATCAATAGCACACCACCTCATACCAAGAAAAACAGCAGAAAGCTTAAGCTCTCACTCAGTTCTCATCCTCATACAAATTAGTAATGCAGTATAACAAGTGCTAGCTACTAGCTAGCCAACAGCAATGAGGTATCTTATACCAAATGAGACCCTGCATTAAAACTTAGAGCACCTGATGCTGTTGCTTGATGAAGAAATCTGGTAGCCTGACATAGTTGGATTCTGCTTTTCCTGAGGATTTGCAGTACCCAGTGTTTTTTGCACAGCTTACAACATGCCTTTTCTCTGGAACTGAGGCCTTTTACATCTAGGGATACGCTGTGCTAGGCACTATACATATGCACAATAAGAAGAATTAACTGTGCCAGTAACTGGTCCTGCCTGCTCTGCCTGGTTCAGCAAAGCACTGAGAAACAAAGAGGAGAATTAACTTGCCAAGACTCACACAACTACTTGGACTCAGAGTTCACAGTGTTCTCCCAGCCCTTTCAAGAGCAGAGCTGACTTGTTTCTGGGTCACATCGTTCCCCTCTCACAGAGATTATCTCCCCCAAGGAAGGCACATTATGAATGAATTAGGTCTGCAGAACACAAGCCCTGCAAGCACTTTAAAGCTGAGCAGTACTTGGCAAGCAGTTGGGATCCTGTGGCCCCAATAATTTTCTTCCCTAATGAAAAAAGTTTATTTCAACTTCTGCCTGTGTCCTTATCTCTAAATTTAATGAGGAAGCTGCTCCTTTTCTGCTGTTTTCCAAGTCTCTTTGATCTTTTGATTACGTATATGCTGGTTGCTTGCTATTATATAGAGTCTGAATAATGTATATCAATGCCAGATAACTCCAAGCACACTATGCACCCAGAAATAAAAAACAGCCACTAGTTTGTAACAGGAATCTTAGAGCTGGCTCAAAAATCTCAAAAAGGAGAGGACGAACACAAAAAGCTGTCTCATGGTTCTTCCATGCTTGCTCCATACCTGCACAGCACTAAACCACACAGGGATGCATAGGGAAGAAACAAGAAAACAAGAAATAAGACCAAAAAAGAAATGAACACCTCTGCTATGAAACCCATCTCCTTTTGCATCACTTCCAGTTTGGAGGTGTCTCCCAAACATGAGATGTATTCTTCTAATTTAGATGTGTCTGCATAATATTATGCTAGATGAAAAATAAGTAGAAAGGATGTTGTGGTTTGGTTTGACATTGTGTTTGTGGTTTGTTTTTTGTGGGTATTGCTTGGTTGGTTTTGGTTTGGTGGGGGTTTTTTGTTTTGTTTTTTTCCTTGGTGGGGTGTTGTTTGTTTGTTTTTCTTTGGTTGGTTGATTTGGCTTTTAAAGCTTCCCCCTTATCTATTTTGGACTCTGTTCTGCAAGTAGTCCAGGACCCAGCCTAAGTACTTGCTGTAACTGTAATAAAAGAGGAAGCTGCAAGAATTCAGTAAGGTCATGGCATTTTCACAGCAGTCTACACATTTGCAAGCCTCAGAGTGAAATACCCACAGCTTCTCAAACAAGATATACACCCTTACGGAAAAATCACTTCAGAAGACACTGAAATTTAATTGTATTTATAATACTTACGTGGCAGGGTATTAGCTTTGTCTTGAGAAACCATGGTGCTTCATTCCTCAGCACCACTGACCACAGGCACCTTGTAGATTTCCTGTGCTTGGGCTGCCACATTATCACTACTACAGGGAAACAAATCTTATGTGGCCACCAGCTGCACTGTCCTAACTATCATGATGCCTGCAATAACCCCAGTCTGCAATATTTATTTACATAATATATGTAAACACACATAACCCCATGCACGCAAAGTGACCCAGAGATCATCAAATTAGAAGTATGCTGCTCTCAATTCTAAGCAGCTGCTGTAGGATGTGCAGACAACATGGCAGAACAAATGGACCTTATCAAACAAACACCTCATTCATTTGCTCTTCTCCTCCATAGCTTGCAGAGAAGGACTCAACAGGAGGATGGAAAATCTCACCTCATGGGCCTGAGCTACCCTCCTGCCCATGCAGCTTATCACAGCACTTTACTGCAAGACATTTTCAACCTTAATGAACAAAAGAAGCTCCTCTCTTCCTGACTTTACCTGTAACAAAAGTGGAATGTCCTGACGCCTTCCTCTTTTAGGAAATTCTGCCCCTTTTGACTTTGCCGTATTCATTTGGTAGCTCACCTTTTCTCTTGTACTACACACTTCTGCAGAGAGTGGGGCTCACCAAATCCCTTTCTCACTGAATGTATCTACATACCGGACATATGGCAAAGTAAAAACAAATATTCACTTCCTGTTATTCAAACCAATGTATCCACTCTTCATTCACTTCAGACTTGCATTTTAGTTGTTTTTTCTCTAAGTCAAGCTGATGGTACCCATGTCCTCACGGATGTGGTCCTATAGTATTTAAGGGAAAGCTACCATACAGAATGATAAATTTCCCACTATTAATACTGCAATCATTGATCACAGCATTAAGTTAATTCTTGATAATATTTTGCCTTCAGTAACATCAAAATTAGATTTTTCTCCTCCCTGTCATATAAGTATTAATATTTCGTATAGCTCAAGTGCTGCTCCGTTTACAACAAAATCACAAAGAACACCATATTAACATTTGGTTCTTGGGAAATATTTTAAACAAACCATGTTGCTATATTTAGAAATCATGAAAACACAATTATTTTATAAATTATTGATGTAAATGATCAACATAGCTTGGGGCTTTGTTGTAACTCTATATTAAAAAGCAATTACACAAAAATGTTGCAGAACACTGATCTATTTTGGCACACAAGTTTGCAAAAATAATCAAAGAGGGTTTATTATTATTAAAGGTTGACAATTTTTTTCCCCAATTTTTCTTTTCCTAATTTTAACAAGACAGTTGGAGGAAGGGGGTGGAGCAGTACAATACAGTTCCGTGTAGCTCAACCCAGAAAATGCTGAATTACCCAGACTTTTAAAATCTGAAAATTAAAGTAACTATTCATTTTAAAGGAAAAAAAAAAAGATCTGCAGCTAAAGCTCAAAAAGGAAGCAATTCTGGGATTCTTTCATCTTTACACCACTATGTTCCTTTTTATGTTTCATAGCTCACAAATAAATTCAGAACACAGAACAAATTTAAGTATTATCCATTAATTTTCAAAATACCACCTGTCCTACTATCCTGAGAGTTAGATTATATTTTATATGATAGTGTCAATGGAAAAATGCTCTAAGCCAAATATCCAAAGGAAAGTTACCTTTTATTGCTTGATATATAAGCAGCAAGCATTTAATATATCACAAGTTTTTACATTCTAAGCTTGGCTTCATCTCATTTGGTTTCACATTCATAATGTGCCAGCTCTCTAAAGGATGCTTATTTGTGATGCTTTCATTAGGAAGAGTACAAATTTAGACACACTAGAAATCCAAGATTCAGGATATGTGCAATTCCAGACACAAGCATTGCAATTCAGGACCTTGAAAAGAAAGAGGTATGTAAAAATAGATCTGAAACACAGACAGGCAAAACAGGCTACTTCAGTGAACAATCTATGCTCTAACTTCTCTGTACACTTCTCTACACTTAAAGTGGTAGAAAACACACCCTTTGGCCTGTTTCAACCAATTACTGAAAGATTTTATGATTAATACATCTGAAGACTGAAGGGCAGCATCATTACTGTGGTAACACCACATCTCTCAGCTGCATATTTCACACTCCCTTCCACACTACTGAAGCTGAGAAAGTCAGTATAAGTCAATAGCCACAGAGACTGAGACAACCCCATGCAGTGCTACAGGCTGGGAACAGAGTGGTTGGAGAGTAGCCAGACAGAGAGGGACCTGGGAGTCTGGATTGACAGGAAGCTGAACATGAGCCAGCAGTGTGCCCAGGTGGCCAAGAAGGCCAATGGCACCCTGGCCTGGATCAGGAACAGTGTGGCCAGCAGGTCCAAGGAAGTGATTCTGCCCCTGTACTCAGCCCTGGTGAGGCCACACCTCGAGTCCTGTGTCCAGTTCTGGGCCCCTCAGTTCAGGAAGGATATTGAGGTGCTGGAGCAGGTCCAAAGGAGGGCAACCAGGCTGGTGAAGGGACTCAAGCACAGACCCTATGAAGAGAGGCTGAGGGAGCTGGGGCTGTTCAGCCTGGAGAAGAGGAGGCTCAGAGGAGACCTCATCACTCTCTACAACTCCCTGAAAGGAGGGTGTAGCCAGGTGGGGGTTGGTCTCTTTTCCCAGGCAACTCTCAGCAAGGCAAGAGGGCACGGTCTCAAGTTGTGCCAGGGGAGGTTTAGGTTGGACATTAGAAAGAATTTCTTTACAGAGAGGGTGATCAAGCATTGGAATGGGCTGCCCCGGGAAGTGGTGGATTCTCCGTCCCTGGAGATATTTCAAAAGAGACTGGATGTGGCACTCAGTGCCATGGTCTGGTAACTGCAGCGGTAGTGGATCAAGGGTTGGACTTGATGATCTCTGAGGTCCCTTCCAACCCAGCCAATTCTATGATTCTATTAAGGAAGGTATTATTTATTACAGCACTGGGTATGTGGGGTACAGCTCCACCCAGCACACAGGCCCCTTGGTTATTTGGTTACCCTTTTATCCTTACAGATCATACATATGCATTACATTTCTATATAAGAAATAGGGTTACTCAGATCATCTCCCAGAGTTATTAACATCAGATTCCATCCATCTCTGCATGGGCACTGTCTCCTGGTGGTTGTGGCTGAGGATCACTGGAAGGAAGGCTCAAAGTCTTCTTCATGGTGTGCTTTTAAGTAAATCAGAGGTATCCTGCCCAGCGATGCCCTGCCTGGCCACATTCTGCTTGGCAATATCCTGCCTGCCCATTCACTGCTTCTAGGTTAGATAGTTTTAACCCTTTGTATCACTACAGAGAACAAAATACCTCAGAAATTGACATTTCTGGATTATTATGCAGAGGAAAGACAACCTGCTGCCTTGGGCTAAGGTTTGGAAAGCAGAACTAGAGACCTGGACTGTGGAAAGCTCCTGCATGCCATCTGACAAGTCACTTCTTGTCTTCTGGGCTCTAGGCCCCAGCTATACCCATAACTTCAAGTCTCAGGATGCAGAAAAGGTTACACAGACTGAAGTCTTAAGAACTCAGGTGCTATTGTGAGTAAAGATTAAGCCTAAAGTCCATAAAGCCTTAATAGAAAACAAGAAAATGTACTGCAGTCACAGGCACAGGTGCCAGAACAAAGAGGAGTCAAGTGTCTGCACAAATAGCATGGAGCCAGCTCTTGACACTAAAAAAAGGCATCCCTGCATTTTCAGACTTGGGCTATATACATTGATTTAAACTGTTTGCCTTTAACCCATAGCAGTCCCTGGCAAAACACCTATCATCTTCAGCAAGAAAAGGAAATCTGCTCCTAAGCTTAGCAAAAAGCAAGGCTGCTGAAAATACAGAAAATCACACTTATTTCCTGAGGGTAGCACTGTTAATGTGTCAGTTGCAAGGAGTCATTTACACATAAATGTGGTTACACAACGTTATCACGTAGAAATCCTGACATAATTAACTATTAATTAAATTATAGAGACAAGCAGAATTGTGCTTGCAGGCAAGCTAGCTTTTCCTGAATTATAATTAACTGAGATATTATTGAATAAACACTGCAGAAAGATGATCTATGTTTCCTGCTGCAGTGTTTTTTAAAGTAATAAAGATGATACTTCTATACTATATTGTATTAATTAGAATTATGGTGATCTAGTAAAAAATTGCCTATGGCAAGGGCATTCCTACATACCTGCCTGGCTTACAGTGAAAGTTACAAACTATACTGGATCCATTCAAGACACAAAAACCTGAAAAAAATCAGTAGACACAGAACTTTGTTTTCCAAACCTGAGTTAAAGGAATTAAAAAGACAATGTCCAGATCTTCAGCCTTTTTTTAATTGGAAAACTTAGAGTTCCTTAATTCACTGAAGGAGACAAACAGAGAAGAAAAATGACTCTGTAGGACCTCCTAAGAGATCTGGAATAGTTTGCATAATTTATGAAATTTGCATTTGATGCAAGGACACAACACACACAACTTGGTGGGAAAAAAATTAAAGGTTTTTTTGCTTTTTAGCTACCAACATGATGAAAGAAGGCAAAGTGAAGGAATGCTGTCCATGCTGGTATTACCAGTCACCTCCTATTACACAAACTTGACTATTATCTTCCTCCCCCCCAAAAAAACCACTTTGAAGCCTAGTTTCAGTCTGAGGCAAGGTAACTCCTACTGTATCCAAAAGTGTCTGAAGAGCTTTTGGAAAAAACAAAGAAAGAAAGAAAGAAAAAACAAAGAAATAACCCTGTGGGAAGAACTAACTTCATCCTTTGTGAGGAAATCTGACCTGAAGAGAATATGCAGGTAGATTGGATACCCCTTGGGAGGTATTTAAAAAAAGGGTTAGTTAAAAAAAATAAATCTGTGGCTATCATGTGATGAGACAATTTAAGAAAGGAAGTCTAGAACCCATGTAAAAACATCATCTCTTGTCTATAACCCAATAGACTTTGGCACCTGCCTGTTACTTACTACAATTCTTCTTATTAATTTGTGTCTTAGAGGACTACTTAAGTCCATATGATCTGGGCTCCCATTTTCTTTAATGCATTCAGAGGTGCTGTGAAGATGAGGAGAATGGATGCTAATTCTGTTTTGGACAGATAGATTTTTGCTACATAAGCATGATTTGCCCAAGCTCACTCAGTGAATCCTATACAGAAAACTGTTCACCAGCAGTCACAGAATTTTCCATGTTTTCTGCAAGACCAGTGGTGCAAAACTAGACTGGATAA
Source organism: Heliangelus exortis (assembly GCF_036169615.1). Classification (NCBI taxonomy): domain Eukaryota; kingdom Metazoa; phylum Chordata; class Aves; order Apodiformes; family Trochilidae; genus Heliangelus; species Heliangelus exortis. The sequence goes on from NC_092423.1 coordinate 46,147,168, forward strand.
AGCTGATGCAGGGACTGAGGAGTTTTTATCAAAGTGAAGAACATAAGGAAAAATCACTTTAGTCAGTAAGGCCTCCCATATTATCTCACTAAATAATTCAACGTATCACCCATTTGAGTGAACAGGATAGATGCAGATTAGTCAGCCAGTTTTATAAAGAATACATTTTAGTTTCAGGCAACTCTGATTTTAACAGAAAAAAGAAAATGTGCTTAACGGTTTCATTATCTTTCTATATCCTATTCAAGGTTCAATCAACCTAAAAGAAAACCTGACCCAATCACGTAATCTCATGTAGTTTAAAGTAACTGCATCTGCCAGAAAATGTATTTTTAAAAAGATTTATTACAGCAAGTACTAAATCTGAGCTTTTCAGTGATCTTCAAAAAAGCTTTTCATTTAGCTCTTAATGAAAACATTTCAAGCTAAGTATTTAGATATCCTTAATAGAAGTTTTTTTTAAAAATAAGAAATAATGAATCTGTGCTGCACAGGCTTGACATAGCAAACATAAATGCGAACCTGACTAACTACAGAGAAAGAGATGTCAATGGAGTCCTCAAAATGCAAAGATGTATGAAGTGGCACTGCAAACTATTCCAGTCAGTCCTAATTAATGAAGTTGAAGAACAAATATGCTTATTTAAAGATGACAAAGGCAGACAGAAAAAGAAATTAAATTATTGAGCTACTGGTAATTTGCCTGAAAAGAAAACCTCTGTGAAATTCAGTAAGAGACAAACCCAAGGTTGAAGACTTATACAAAGAGAATCAACAATGAAGACAGCAGTGGAACAGTAGTGCCTTAAGGATGAATTCACTCAGGAAAGGATAACAAAATGAGTGTAAGCCAAGAGTATTTTTAATACTGTTGCAAAACCATAAAGCATTGATGGTGTAACAGCCTGGAAAACACGTGAAATCAGCCCTTCAAGGTTCTGTACATGGATAAGGTCTCAGCTGGGTTCATTAACCAGAGTAAGGTACTGTTTTTCAATAATCTAGGAAGCAACAGAGCAGAGTCAGCAGCAGCAGCCAAAATAATCTGAGATCCAAAAATAAAGAATATTAGAAAGAAAAGCCTACTGCATAAACATTACTGTGCCTAGAACAACAAACACACCAACAGGCTGATTTCCCAACATCACTTCTGTGTCTCCTTTGGGGGACTGGAAGGTTGTGGAGCAACAATAACCAAATAAACAAGATCAGGGATATGAAGCAGAATCCTGATAAAGCCTCCATGTTAAAGCAAAAAATTAGCACTTGAGCATCTAACTATAAGGACTCTGCATACGTAGGGAGAACAAAACCTGAAAAATAAGGTTTTTTTACTATTACAGCCAATGTTTCACACCAAGGTCAAATGAGAAATGATTGGTAAATTCTGTCCAGCTCTCTCTAAAACAGTACACTTGTTCACAAGAACCAAACACGGTTAAAGAATGAAATTTGCATTTACACTAAAAATGTAAACACTATTTAGAAATGAAAACATAAACCATTTATACTCGTCACAGCACTTCAAATGCATAAAGACATTGGGAACTACTAAGAGTACACTCTTATACAGGACACAGAATTTTCCCTGTTTTTCAAATGTCACGCAGTATAACTCAGCATATTTTTCTTTCATTTCAGAGGGTTTGTATTCAATATTACAAGGGTACTTTAAAAGTTATGTTCTGAACCCCTTAGAAAACTTGAGATATCAAAGTATGAAGGGCTTTAAGGGTGACTGGACTCATCACTTAATATTCTTTGAAAGTAGTGTATGAATGGTTATAGTAGTATTTCCTTGTGTTTGCAGACAGATAATCATACTGATTTAGATGCACTTTTTCCAACTTGTTCACTGTTTTCTTTGTAGTAGTAAAACCTATCCCTACTTTAATCCAGGCAAATGAAGCATAATTTACTACCATAGAGTATTACAGGTGTGTGAAAATAAAGAGGGGGGAAAAAAATAAAAGTCTTTGCAGACTGAAAACCCAAATAAAAGATAAATTCAAATTGTTCAGACTCGTCTTTAATTTTCACTGACACAGCTGTTGGAAATTTGTAGGTTTGGTGCATTTTTGTCTATGCAATCTGCAAAGATCAAATGCCCTCACATAAATAACCTAGTTAATGTAATGAAACAGTCATATTCAATTAGAAAGATTCAACTGAGACACAGTGGCAGACTTTCCTTGGAAGAGGCACATTTTGGAAATTGTCTAGGCTCAGTTCTGATGAATCAAACAATAAAAATTCAGCACACCACAATAATAAGTCTCTGCTATTTGAGTTTTCTCTGCTGCACTATTCTCTAATGAGCAATGCTGAAAGTCTCCCTTGAAAATATCAGGGACTAAGCATATCCAATTTGGATGCTACTGCTTTTGTGAATAAAAATGTAGTTTCTTCATGAAATGAAGTATTTCACTTGGACTTCTTTATTCCAACATGCCTTTTCCTTAATAATGTAATCACACACATAATTTCTAGCCATAGCTTTCAGTGTTTTAGCCATCTGACAGTGCAAGCAAAACCATAATCTTTAATTTCTGCTTAATTTTGTGTTCGTAATTCTTCTCCAGTTCCAGCAAAACTGCTAAGCATTTAATCAGGGGAAAAAAAGCATGTACATCCTTGAATTCATTGCCTTATATTACAAATTTGTCCAAAGTGGTTTATTTTTTTCATATTGGAATAGCCGCGATGTTGGATGAGCATCTTTTCTACCTCTCTGCATAGATAAAGCCAAAACCAAATGAAAACTGGAGCTTCTATGATCATCACCAATAAATAAAAATACAGATATCTATATTAATCTCAAAGGCTTAGAAGGACACTATTCTTTCTATGCATATAGAATATGTATAGAACATACATATACATACGTATACATACATAGAACATATGTTTTCAATACAAGAATATACTAGCAACTGCTGACTAAAGAAGAGAAAAAAGGAAGAAACAAGAAGAGGGTTGTGCTCAGAACCAGCATTTTTGCATTTCATTCTGAAAGAGGAATGTTACAGTTTATAAGAAAGGACATGATCACTACAAAAATTATTATTAATTTTCTAACAATCTGATTGTGAAGATGTTAAAGGAGTATAAATAATATTGAGCTGACAGCTATTTTAAGGAGATAATACTGTTCTATAGGCACATAAGTGCCAGAATTGCCAAGTTACAAACAGCCATTAAACAGACATTAAGTTGAAGCCAAAAATATACCAACCCTCTAGACTTTTATCAGCACACAAGACAGAACAGGTAGGCCACACAGAGAAAACAGAAGTGATCAGCATCTTGAATCCATGCTCATCCAGGAAACTTGTCATTAAAAAATTCCTATCCAGTATTGTGAGTCAGAAACCTGGTGGGCAGAGAGCAAAGCGATAAATTCATAACAGTCCAGTGAAGCCAAAGGAAAGCATTCACTCCTGACATGTCTGGCTATCAGCACAGTCTTGAATGACTCAAATCAGAGCTGTGCCTGTCACCCTGGAGAGGAAGGGTGACCCTCCAGCTGCTCCCCAGACGACTGATGAGGCACTGACAGGAAAAATAAGAAAGAGAAGGCAAGATGAGCAGGAATTGGTCTTGAGATGACCAAGATAAGGGCTTTAATACAATAGATACGGAATGCAGTAAAAGAACAAAAATTCTGCCAACTTCAAGCTTTTTTAGGAACACCAGCAAAGCAAAACACTCAGCACCTCTGATTCAGTGCAGCAGGCCAGGCTGCTTTCAGAGGAAAAGAGAGGCACATTTGCTACAGAATAGAGAAGGTTTAAGAAATGAAATCTGGCACAACTGGCAGTGATAAAACAGGAATCAATTTTGGTTCATCATAAGAGGCACTATTGCTGGAGATGTCAAAAATAAAGGAGAAGGAATCTGAATCAGGCAACTTTGAAAAAAGCAAGCTGGTGAGGGAAGTGACAAGCCAAGTGAGCAGCTGAAAGCTTGAAGCATGTGAGACAACAGGCATTGAGACTGGAAAGATGAAATCATAATCTACACAATCACCACAGCAAAGCCTACAGTTCTGAAGGCAGAAAGAAAAGAAAGATTAGGTGTGGCAATTCAACCAGCCCAAATTCAAGTGCCTAAATCTCTTCATGCAGCCAAGAGACCAGGATCCACATGTACCAGTCAAGGATGACACTCAGGTGTCAGGTTTAGCAGCACTATTTTAGCTACAAAAAAGCAGAGTCCCACAAGGTTTTTGGTTAATTTTTAGAGAGATGGGCTGGAAGTTGGGTGTGATCTAACAAGAAGATTGATCCAAAGCAGAAACATCTCATTCCCATTAAAAAGACAGCAGTCATATAGCAAGCCACATAGAATCAAAGATCACAAAACAGATCTTGTAGGATTCACAAGAAAAGATATAACCAGAAATGGAAAAAAAAAAACCAAAAAACAAAAACCAAACACCTCTGAAGCGCCAAAAAAGTGCTAAAAGAGCCAATAGGAAAAAAAAAAATAAGGCAGTTGCTCTGGACCTCTGGACTTTGCTAAGATTTCAAGAGAAGAAGAAAAACTGTTTATCACTGTTATGATAAAGAGGTAGCTTACTTTGGGGAGGGATGGAAATCAGAATGGTAACCCTATAGTTCTGATATTTAAACTCTACTTTCCACACTTTACTGCATTCTTAACGTATAGTGGACTTTTAGAGTCAATAGATTCACCGCTATTAATGAAAACTACTGGGGTGGAAGACCAAGGTAAAAGGTCTGGTTTCTGGTAACCAGACAGAGCAGGGGGATATCTGGAGCTTTTTGCAGTAGTGAGATGTAGGAAGTATTATCACACCAAACAACAAATACAATTAATCTTCCAATTTTATCAGATGATGAAACAGCTAAAAGATGACGCAATACTTCCTTGACTTCTCAACTGAAGACTTGAGAACTCTTGCATAGGTAATGTAAGTAATGATCACAGAAGAACAGTGTTACTCCATGATAATAAAAAAAAGAAAAGCAAAAAAGCAAATACCTCCAACATGCACAACTGAATCTTTCTACTTTAAAAATAAATTTAAATATATAATAATTTAAAAAACCCTCAATGAACCAAAATAAAATCTTAAGAAGTGTGAAATACAAGCCAGAGGTACAAAAAGATGACATTTAAAAGCTCTCTTTTTGGGTTTTTTTGGGTTCTTTAGATTTTACTTGTAGCACAAAAAGCCAGTTTTAAATGTGATTTTTTCCCATGAGTCTCAAATCTGCAAATTAATACTTATATCAGGTTAAAAGTTGTGCAAGGGGTATTTACAAGAATGTATTTCAGTCAAAAAATAGAGTAAAAAAGAGTTGGCAACAGTAAAAAATGTCTTAATACTTAAAGGGAAAAAAACCTCACCTCCAAAGAACTGGTCTTTTTAAAGTTATTAATAGTTATGAACAGGACATTTTGTTTATGAATAATAAGAGGCAAGAAAACTTTACAGTTGACATTATTGGAGAAGCTCTGTTCAAGTAAACCACATGAAAAATTAATCCTCCACACATCTCATTTAATACATCAATTTATACATTACATTAAAGAAACAAGCAGAGATTTCTGAGCTTTTCCTCATACCGTATCTCAGCTTCGGAAAGATTCAGGGCAGAGAAAATGCTCAGAGGCAAAATGATTGAGTTTGACTTCTGTTTGACCACATATTTGCAAAAACAAACATACTTTGTAGGAGTCAGAGTAATTAAGTGCCCAGATGCCCATCCATTTCTTGCCCTCTGGCAAGCTGTGTGCTACATGGGCACATTTCCACAGAGCTCAAGGCTAGGACCAACAACTCAGCAAGACAGACTGCTGAGCAGAGGGCAACTACTTTGTCATTGTCAGTCATCTCAATATTTGAACTTGTGGTCTCAAGGTGAAGAGCTTCATTTCCTCTCATCAGTGTATTAAAATTATTTAAACACGGGAATGCCAAAATGTAAGTGGCAAAGGCTGGTGAAAAAAAAAAAAAAAAAAAATTGTGGAGAAAGGGGTTTGTAGGTCATTGCCAGAAAATTGGAGGCAATATAATGTACCTTTTAGTTATCTGTTCCTCTGCTGCTGATATTCCTGTGATATCTGCTGCTATCACTGTAGGGTAATAGAGATGATGTATGCATCCTGTCTTTTTCATCTTAAAAGATTAAAAAGCAAATATGCCTCATACTTTACAAATTACAGAAAGTACAGTCCTGCCCAATTAAAGGGAGGTTATTTTTCAAACCGCTGTACAGCTTTATTACTGGCAATTAAATTATTTGTCATTAGTTTCATTCTCAAAGAGTGACACACTAAACTTTTATATTTTGCAATTAATTTTAATGAGGCAGTTTTCCTAATTATAAAATGTTTTATGTAAGTAAAACCCCAGAGTAAGTGAACATGATATATGTACACATACATCTCTGTGTTACCATCCTTTATATTACCACAGTATATGCAACAGTATTACTGCAGGATATTGCCTTTTAATTTTGTGCTTTTCCATTATAGTTATCTGCATGTAGTTACTTGCCACTGGCTTTTACTACAGTGGCTCTCAGATTCAAACACAGCTTTTTTTCAGGCTGTGCAATAAACTACTGGCTTCAGACACTACCACAGGTACAGCAATTACAGAACATTAGCATATCACATAATAACAGCATGGTTGAGGTTTGAATGGAATTCATCTTCTTGAACCTCTCTTCTCAAGGAGGACCAACAACAGTCCATTGCCCAGAACCATGTCCACTGTTTGACTTTATGCAGGGATAGAGTCCACCCCCTCCCTGGGCAATATTTGTCAGTGCAGTGCTCAGTGACCCTCAGAGTGACAAAGTGTTTCCTGATGTCCAGGGTGCCCATTGCCTCTGGTTGTGTCACCGGGCACCACTGAAGAGAGCTTTCCTTCATCTTTCTGCAATCTCTCTTCAGATATTTATAAAAAATTGGAAAGATCCCTCCCTGAGCCTTCTAGAGGCTGAACAATCCCTCTCAGAACAAGCTTTCTCAGACTTTCCTCAAAGAGATGCTCTGATCTCCCTTCACTGGACTCCCTCCATTATGTGTCTCTCATAGTGAGGAGCACAGAACTGGACCCAGCACTCCCTGTGTGGCCTCACAAGTGCTGAGCAGAGGGGAAGGTTCACCACCTTGACTTGCTGGAAACACTTTCCTTAATGCAGCCCAAGATACTATGAGCTTTCTTCAAGCCAAGGGCACATCACTGTCTTGAGTTCAACCTGATGTCCACCAAGTCCTTTCCCAGGCTACATCCCAGTTGGGCAGCTCCCATCATACAGGGGTGTTTCCTCCCTGGGAAAAAAAACTTTGCACATCTCCTTGATGCCTACTTCAAGAAAGCATAAATGAATAACATGGATTCTATTATTTTGTCCTGAAGTCCTACAAAGCCATGCACAGATATTTACTGGAAGTTACTTCCAACATGAAAACAGTAGCAGTCTTTCAGATAAATAGAACTGACGAATAAACAGTGTGATTTAATATGATGCTTAATTAACTTTCTTTTCTCTCATTAGAACCTTAGAGTGCTTTATGGAACAGTCATACATGATCTATTACTTCTTAATACCAGATCATACACTTCTCCAGACAGATAAACACAAAATTTACATTGTCTGACGTGTCTGAGTAACTAAAAAAACCAGAATGCCTCCGCTTCTAGTTCAAAAAACTGTGTTTATCTGTAGTATAACTATAAATTATGCCTCTAAATATCAAATTTCTTCTATATGGATGAAATACTGAAAGTATTCCCTTTGTTCCTAATTAGTTTTAAAATTTAGAAAGCTTCCTTTCTCAGGAAAATGGGGAGAACAGTCAGAGATCAGCAAATTTCTGCCAACAGAATCAATGCTGAACCACAGGATGTGAAGGATAAACATGTGCAAATACAAAGAAACTCAGGAGCATCACTGTGTGCTAGAGATGCACTTCTTAAAAGAGGCAGCATAATCCCAAGATTGGCTGTGTAAAAGAGCATCTAAATTCTCTCATCTATGAGAGACATTCTGGATCTGTCTGCTTGCACCAGGTTATTATAAGGCAGCTTTCTCAGAATGCATTATTTTTAGTGTGGCTTCAACCTGTTAGCAGGTTTCAAACAAATGTAAGAAAGAGGTAAAGTCTCAAGATTTCAGAGTCCTACAATTAGGTGACTAGAAGGGTTAGAATCCCACAGAGAAGG